>NC_086374.1:4416424-4716424 GCF_036588685.1 Mytilus trossulus
ACCCCATATATACCGTATTACGTCGCTAGCACACTATGAATTTAGACTAGAGACCTATAAAAATTAGCAAGTCTTCGATACTGTTAGCTTTAAAAAAAAAAAAAAATAGCTCCTTCCAGTACCGTTTTGTATTTATAAAGGGAAGTTGCACCACTACTAACCGTGTATAAAATAAGCCCCGCCTCCCTTACCTTATATGGAATATAAAGAGACGTAATACACTACTAACCGTGTATGAAATAAACCCCCTCCCTACTAACCTAATATCAAATATACACGTGATCCATGAGGACGCATTTAACCAATCATATTCCTAAAAATGTATAGGAGGTAGGATAAGTATAAGTACAGGGCCACGTCATATGTTAAAAAGATTTATCTAACATAATGTAGTTATTAAAAATTAAACGGGTCAATATCTGTCTCAAAAATGGCAGCCGCACTTTTATGGGGACTTTTGGAGATAAAGACCATAACTCAATTTCACGGTTGTAGCCAATACTTTTCAGGTGAGACAAAAAAAAAACACTTATAAAGTTAATGCACTTTGTATAAATCATATTTCTTTCATAATTTTCTTCCATTGTTTTTTCTTAAGATTTTGAAACTTCATAAAGTTTTGAGTTGCATTTAATTGATGAATTTTTAATATACAGAATGTATTTGGAGTTTTCTAGTAAACAATTTTATATCAAATGGTGGTTTGTTGAATATGTATTGTGTAAATAATTATAAATATATTCGAAAACAAAGGTTCATTTAGTTTTTCCACATATTAAGTGCTCAAGATCTGTATTCTGTAAAAGGAGTGCTGCCATTCAAATCTATTGAGTTATTTCCACCACCACATGTCAATACAAATAAGTACACTGTTCTCTCCACCACTATATAAGTGTTATGCTACACGAATCGTATTATTTTCAAACGTGTAAGATTCGTTTGAAATCTAAAATTAGATTAATAAATAATGGTATTGAGACTGTACGACTTATACTAAGTCGAGACCACCCTTAATACCTAATAATAGGATAGTTTTTATGCTTTTTTTCAGTTGGTTGTTTAATACCTATATTATAGTCCGTATAATATATACCGGGTTGTATGGAGTATATTCATCTTCTTAATGCATTAGAGTCTTTTGTATTTTGGATATATTGTCCAATATAGTCTGATTGTTGTGGTTCACGTTGTTGATATAGCAATTCGATATTATAGATTCTAAAGTATTAAGAATAAAAATTACCAGCTATTAAAATAATTCTGTCTAATAAGGGCAAAAGTAGTATACCGCTGTTCAATAGGCATAATCGATGTAACTGAAACAAATCCGGGTAACAAACCAAAACCGAGGGAAGAAGGAACTTTAAGAGAAAAACAAATGGAACAATCTCAAACATTGGGTTTTGGACTGGTTCCAGTACATTGCATGCGAGTCAAAAAATGAGATGATGTTTAATCTCATTTTTGACACAACTGACATGTCGGTTCCATTACATTTGAGCTTTGATTGGCTCTGTGAGATTGTGTAATATATCCACCGGTACTCATTTATTATCTGAGGAAGCTTGTGTATAAGTTTAGAGCCCATATGAATGAATCTTTATTGCAAAGCATAGACATGCTATGGCAAAAATTAACAACATATATTACATAACATAAAACATGAATAGACAACAGAGAACAATTATAGTATGATACAATGACATATAAATTAAGTTATGAGACTATAGAAGATCGAATATTCCATGCAGCTTTTACATAATTGCATAATTTGATCGTAAGAGACTTACTAGAAGCTTGTAGTAAATTTGATAGTTTGACATTATTAGGCCAATGACAATAGTACTTTGGTAAAAATTGTGTTCGTACAGATCTATAAGATGGACAAACAAAAACAAAATGGTATTCATCTTCAACAACACACATTTTACAGCATTCACATAAACGATTTTCTCTAGGAATATTATTATAACGGCCGACTTCAATATTTAACTTTAATGTCCCACTACGTAACTTTGTTAACAGATTAACATTATTGCTATAAGACAGATATTTTTCAATATAAAAAGTTAATTAAAATGTACTATAAAAAGACAGCTTACTACATTCTTGAATAGTAGTTGACCAATCCTGCAAGTATTGATCTTTAATTCGAGGTTTAATGTTATTTATACAAATTGTGCTAGCATCTTGGTTTAGCCATAAATAATTTAAACCAAGATCATATAACATATCACGAATATTTGAGGCCCAGTTTACATAACCATTGATAGCATCGTCATACAAGAGTTTGTACACATCATATACAACTTTTGGTTTATTTGTAATAATATGTAACCAATATTTCAATATATTTAGTTTTCTAACAATAAAAAAGAGGTAAATGGCCAAGTTCGCCATATAAAAAGCATGTTGGTACATTTCTACCTAATTTATACACAAATCTACAAAAACGATTATGGATAAGTTCGATATCTTTAGCACGATGGAAACCCCATATTTCTGATGCATAGCCTAAAATGGATCCGACCATACTGTCGAAAAGAAACATCTGTTCTTCTGGAGTGATGCAGAATTGTTTGATTGAGTTCATTAAAGATGACATGGCTCTAGATCCTTGTTGTGCTAAACGTTTCTGAGTATGTAAAAACTTTCCGTTGTAATGTAATAATACACCAAGGTACACATATGAATTTACAACTTGCAGTTCCTTATTACCATAAAAAAAATTAGTGTCTACTGGTCTAAATCCATTTCTAAATAACACTACTTTGATTTTATCAGCATTGACTTCGATATTCCATTTATTGCAGTAAAGTAAAAGTTTATCAAGTAAGTGTTGCAGAACAGTCGGTGTTTTTCCAAATAAAACAGTGTCGTCAGCAAAAAGTATTAGATATATAAGATTCCATTCAAAGATACGACATCTTCGTTTACATCGGTGGAGATATCTTGAATAATGTCATTTATAAAGAATAAGAAAAGTAACGGAGATAAGGGCTCGCCTTGTTTAATGCCAATATGATTGTCAAAAGCCTCTGATAGTACTCCACTAGACCGCACACGTAAACGCACAGATGAATAAATGGAATTAACCATTTAATACGAATGTAATGCTAACTCCAGATTTGAGAAGTTTGTATATCAAAATTCTTCTGTCCACCTTATCAAACGCCCTTCGGAAATCAACGAAACCACAATATAATTTCAATTTAAATTGAAGAGTATGTGAAATAATTCCATGCAAAGTTAATATAGCATCAACAGTCGAACGTCCTGGCTGGAATCCAAATTGGTTGTCTATTATATGATTTTCGTCCTGAGACCACGATAACAAACGGTCAGTTAGAATACTAGTGAACAACTTTGAAAGGATGCTCACTAATATTATAGGTCTATAGTTAATCGGATTTGTAAGATCACCACTTTTGGGCACAGGAATACCAAGACATTCAGTCCAATTTTCTGGATATATTACGATAGCAAAGATCGAGTTGAACAAACTTTTTAAAATAGGTGCGAAAAAAGAAGGACATGACGAAAACATCTCACCTACAATTTCATCGGGTTACCAACACTTTTACCAGATTTGAGTCTCTTTAGTGTACATACTGGTAGATGACAATGTTAAAAGTTGTATATTAGAAATAGAGGTTCCTCCTTTCTCTTTAAGGATCTTTCTATGACAGTATGTTTTGTTTTATTGATCATCACGTCTTCGAAGTTCCCTAAGATGGTACCGTGAACAAGAAAGTTGCAGATTGGCTAATTGATATTCCAAACAAACTTTATATGCATCTGTAAACCAGCTTCTACTTTTGCACGACTTAATTTTCAGTTGAAGTTTAGCTATTTTCCATTCAACGGTAGTTTCATCCGTTCATACATGTTTCCAAGTAATCTAATACATTTTGTTATTTTAATTTCAATATCAGCATTTATGGGCAGAAATCCATATGATATGTATTAAGTTGGGTTGGCAGTTGTAATTGGTAATGAGAGAATTTGCTCAATCGCCTCTCTTCTAAAACGATTACATTTTTCAGTGACTGCTACTGGTTTTTACTTATATCGATCTCATTGTAAGATCTACAGGCATTTTGTTAATTTTAAATGAATATAAAAATGCAGTGTGATCAAGCTAATTTTCCCCATGTAGGCCACTTGCCATTGATTTATACAGAGCTTCTCTAGCTTTCTTAACATTTTCTTCTGCAGTAATTAGTTGTGCGTTGTTGGTTGACCTGTGTATGGGTGGTTATATCAAACAGTTCTGAAGTGTGACATCATTTTAGGTATTGCTGTTGGTTTGAATAGGCAATACAACATTTTTTGTAGATATTAATGTAGTCTTTTGGAAAGTTGACCAAAATTTGTGCGACCATGTGGGAATTCAATTCCGTATTTTGCATGAACTTTTAATTCGAACATTTCTGATGCGTCTTGTGTAGGCAAAACGCGCGTCTGACATACACATGGTTTTCAAGAGCATCATACCAACACCCACAGCGCCCCCTCTTTGAACGCCAAAAATACATCGTCCGTAATCAGGAATTACGCTCCCCTTTCAAAACACCTGAATTCGCCCAAAAGTTACCTATGGATCTTCAGAACGCTGGCACTGTTGTACCATTATATTCTGCTCTACTTCATCATCGTTGTATTTAATTGTACGTTTCTCACTTCCGGATAAAATTTCATATTCTGGTTCAAAATTATACATTAATTGTTTGATGGCCCAAAAACTATCTAATCTATTTTTGTAAGTGCTTAAAGTTTGCTGATATAACTTCTTCAGGGAGGCTGTTTCATATGTCCAATACTCTATTGGGGGGAAATATACTTCCTCAGATCCAGACGAATTCAGGCACTTGTCTCAGAATTTTTTTTTCTTATATACCTTAATATAACACATATAAAGGTATATAATCTGAGACGAGTGCCTGTGCCATCCTACACCAACAAAGTTTGATAATTACTTTTTAAAGAAATTTCTTAAGATTATTTAAGAGATTCAATAGTGCAGTACCTAAAAAAATCATAAATATTCTTTTAAAAAATTTTCGAACATTTAATATAAAAAAAATACAGAAAAATTATGCTATGTATAACAGATTGAATATTTATATATAACACAGGATTTGTCGATACGATTCGGTAATCTCAACGTCCTAGATATTAACTTGTATTTACAGAGCTATCAAATAGTAGGTAAATTTAGAATATCTGTGTTGAATATTTATATCTATAGGAAATGCGTGGTCACTTGAGATAAACTTATATTTCACGCTGCCTAATACACACATATAACTACACAGTTGTGTTATATTTCAGATACTCACAACATGTCGGGTGAAAGTGAAAAGGTGGTGCCAAGGCAAGAGCTACATACATTTGTGGTTCGAGCAATGGAGGCTGTTGGTCTGCAGACAGACAGGAGTTCAGTCCTAGCCGATTTGCTGGTATCTGCAGACTATAGGGGGCATTACAGTCATGGATTGAATCGACTAGGTAGATACACATTTATTTTGTATCGATAATTGGAAGTATACATGTACTTGTAGCTTACCTTTAACTATTTCAGAGATAAATATAATCTAATCAAGCTTCCGTCCACATTTAGTACAGGGTATATTGTTAATGAATTAAGTCACTTGTATTTGCTCATTTCAACTATGATACAAATTGAAATGGCGAGGGCGATTATGCATATTGGATCCGATCGGAATGATTATTTGCAAATTAATATATAAAACAAGAGCTACATTTAAGATCATCTAATATTCTTTCAAACTTGATATGGTTCTAGTCTAATAAGCACTAACATATTGATATGAATGAAACAAGAATAAAAAAGAAGTATGACAGCCATTCGTGGATAAAAATCATACCCGTTACGACTGTTGCTTTTGCATTTGTTTAATCATATAGATTTTGTTGTTGTTTGTTGTTTTTGTTGTTGTTTTTTTCTTCTTTTTTTTGGGGGGGGGGGGGGGTGGGGGGGTAATGTTTTGTGTATTTTCATGTTGTTTATTCATCTCTATAATCATCCATACTTCAAACTTTCTGATGTCTTAAGGTTTCTCGGGCCTATTCGAAGTTTCTATCAAAAGTGCCGTATTTTTGTTTATTCTATTCTTTATAGATAATGACTGTCCCTTTGGTATCTTTCGTCCCTCCTTTTACAGAAAATGAATCAAATTGGTCGAGAAAAAAAAGGGGGTCACGGACCATTTAAGCTAAAAATTTTACTTTCAAACAGGTATGTAAAAGGGACCATTTTCAATGAAATGATGGGGAAAATTGAGGTGTTGACATATTTTTATCGGAATAACGTTCTATGACACTTGATCCAAAACTGAAATATAAAAAACTGAAATTTAGCTTCTTAGAATGAGGAAATAAAAAACATTTATAGGTCACCGATAAGGGAGAAAAAAACATTTTGGCTTAAAACCTAATTTTTGGCGGGAAAATGGTGAAAGTGGGTGTAATGTCATTTTGACCCTTTGATAAATACGGATAATAACGAAAATATTCTATTAGTCACATAACTACAATGGTTTAACATTTCTCAGTAAGCAAAATATTGAAAAAAAATATGCTGTATTAACGATAAATACTTTTGTAATTCATGCGTGAAATTATGCGCTGTCGAATAGTCCCGAGCCACCTTAACCACAATATAAAAAATCACTTCGAGCGCACCAAATGTAATACACATCACTTGGAGGGATATATGAAATTATACTATCATTTGGAGAGTTGTACAGATTTCCGCTGTAGATTATACGAAAGAAGCATTTCAGACTGTATAATAAGCGAATTATGATAACGTACCTTTTTTTAATGTTACAGATATGTATTTGAATGAAATAAAATCTGGAACAGCATCTAAAGAAAATAAAGAACCGGATATTGTAAAAGAATCTGCTGGAACAGCACTAGTGGAGGGAAATAATTTAATTGGTAAAACTTGAATTAGACAGTTAAATTGTGACACTAGTATGTTATTCACTGTGACATTTGTCTTGTTAAAAGTCCACATTGTCATAGCAAAAATAGAATTGTTAAAACAAATGTCTTGGTCTTGTTTTTGAGCTGCATGTGTTAAATGAGTTGACCATAGATGTTTTGGTGTGTCTTTTTTTCTCGTCAATTTTGTAGTGACTTTTGGTTTATATATTAGCTTCGTGTTGGGAAGTATGCTTTTATTTATGAAGTGTTTCTACGACGGTTATCATGAGATTTTTTACGAAAAACATTATGTAAAAGGTCAAATTTACCACATGGATATTCAAACTCATAAGTCGAAGACAAATTAATAACACCGACAGATAACGAAAACTATATTTTGTAAGTACGACAGATCAGGTTTTTGTTTAGATCATCAGTTAAGTCAGTTTGTTGGTAAATAGTTTAACATAGTTGATGTTTTAGTCCTATAACATATAACACCGAGGAATTATTTTGTTTTATCTCTATTTCTATTTGCTAGTTTCTATTTACTTATTTTTCTTTTTTTATTATTATTTTTACTATCAATGTGCCACCTCGCATAAAAAAAACTAATATGAAAATAATAGTAAAAACGTGAAATTGCACGTGAAAAAAATTGAATAAGATTGTGAAGTCAAATGCCATAGGACTAGGCCATATATATATCAAGAAAGAGAAGTTATACAATACAATAGAAAAGCAAGGATGTGGTGTACTCAAACTGTTTCAATTATGTATATATTACAGACTATTTAAGCAGTGCTTGACTAAGAAGTTCTAAAAATAATTGCACACCACCATTTGATTTTCTTACTAGTCTTTTCCTTGCTAAAGAACTTTTCGTCTTGATTGTTTTTGTTTTGATTTATATTTCGTTTTATTTTAGGTCCATATGTTGCCAGATTTTGTATGGACCTTGCTATTCAAAAAGCAAAAACAGCTGGTATAGGTTTTGTTTCCTGTAGAGGTGAGTAGCTGGTATAGGTTTTGTTTCATGTAGAGGTGAGTAGCTGGTATAGGTTTTGTTTCCTGTAGAGGTGAGTAATATAGTAATATTATGTTTACATATGTTTACATTTCAATATGGAGCAATAAAAAGAATTTTCATCAACACTCACCCACTTGATTCACGCAAAACTACTAAAAACTTGAACACTGACTTTTTCTTCTAGGGTCAAACCATTTCGGAATAGCAGGGTGGTATAGCTTGCGTGCAATGGAGCAAGGTTTTCTGGTAAGTAAAGGAACAAATGATTTAGACAATAAAGCATCAGCTGTAACTGATATAATTGGCTTCTTAATGAACCACGAGCTCCAAGTGGCGAAGTTAAAAATCGTTCCTTCGTAAATTTTCGGACGCCATCACGATTTGATTTTACCGTTATAGAATAATTGTTTACAAATGACGACAGAAACATTACGCTTCCATTCAAACCACAACCCTGTCCTCATTTCTACAAATTAGACTTATCACCCAGTCTATACTTACACATAAGAAAAGTGATTGTTACTTCACCTGAGATCTTCTTCTTCTTTAGGTTTTCAGTAGTCCTTCATTATCTGAAGATTATATACCGTTTTGCGCTGCGTGGCCTATATTTATATTTACAAAAACACAAAAATAATTGAAAATGAGTTTGGAGTGCGTAAACAAAAATTTTTTAAATTGTGATTAAAACTCCCGGCCCGGCTTTTGATGCGGTTCGTGTTGCTTTAATTGAAAGGTAGTCTTTAGCTTTTTAGGTTATGTGTTGTGTACTGTTGTTTGTCTCTTTGTCATTTTTTTTTACTTTAGCATGTCGGTTATTGCTTTCGACTTTCCAGCTTGAATTTCCCTTTGGTATCATTCGCCGGTTATAGGGATTTTTTTCTTACTACTATTTAACTTCTTGATAAAGGTTATTATTTTACTTTTGTTGTTGTTGTAAATCATACTTTTGTTTAGAGATTATTTCTAACTTATTTTAGGGCATGGCATTCTGTAATACCTCTCCTATGATGGTTCCTCCACGAGGGACAACGGTAAGTAGAAGTTAAAACAATTATATATTCTGTTATTTTTAATTGGAAGAAATACAATTAAGCATTGATGTATTACGTACGAATCGATGTCCTCATTGGTGAGTAATGAGTTCATTACTGACCAACTCAGACATCGCTTGAGCAACTCAC
This sequence comes from Mytilus trossulus, assembly GCF_036588685.1. NCBI lineage: Eukaryota > Metazoa > Mollusca > Bivalvia > Mytilida > Mytilidae > Mytilus > Mytilus trossulus. The sequence continues at coordinate 4,425,596 of NC_086374.1, forward strand.
TTTTCAAGCACTCGCGAACCTTTCAAACATCAGCCATTGATCAAATCGACTAAACTCAACTTGACTGTGTGTAATAGAAATCAATAACAATAACTGGTGATGTACCAATTGCTACCGTCTTCTGACTGTTTTTTTTATGTATTTGGGTTCTATCAAATGGACATTTATTCGCATTTTATTTTTAACATACTTCATGCAAAATTTTCAAACTACAAAACAGGTGGATACTCAAAAACCTTTTCTTGTATTATGTGTGTTCAGTAACTGAAATGAAGAAGTTTTGAAATCATTACAACTAACTGTCAATTGTTTCATCAAGTGAGTTATGCAGATATATACTATTTATATATTTTACAGAGAACGTTGGGAACAAATCCGTTAAGTCTAGCAGCACCGGCCAATAATGGTGATAGTTTTGTCTTGGATATGGCAACCACTGCAGTAGCATTAGGAAAGGTATTTGAAATATGGTGGACCTATTATGATAACTATAATGACTTTTCTTATAAATGCTATTTTTAAACATTTACATATTCCAACTTTATTAAAAGGTGGGATAGCCTGTCCTGTTTTGAAAAATGGAAAACCAAAAATTGATCCGAACTCATATCGGAAAATAACTATAACAAGTACAGTAGGAAAAGTTGTTGAGAAAGCTCATTTATCTCAAAATAAAGACTCTGTAATTAAAAACCAAAATAAATTACAAAAAGGATTTACCTCTGGAGAAATGCCTATTATTGCTGCTTTAATTTTAACTGAACTTATAATTCAAGCAATTAAGACAAAATCACCACTTTATGTGGCTTTAATGGATGCAAGGAAAGCTTTTGACATTGTGTGGCATCTTGGCCTGATGAGAGAAATGCACAAGTTTGGATTAACGGGGGACAATTGGTTATTCTTTAAAAGATGGTATGAAAATCTTAAATCAAAAATTAAATGGAAAGGGTTGCTTTCAAACTCAATAGAGGAACAACAAGGTGTACGACAAGGCGGTATCTGGTCACCGACAGCCTATAAAATATTTATAAATTCACTTTTACAAACGTTTGAAAGAAATCAATTAGGAGCATGTATTGGACCCATTTATTGTGGTATCCCAACAGTAGCTGACGATGTTGCTTTAATCTCAACAGATCCATATGAATTACAAACAATGTTAAATGTACAGGCAGATCATGCAAACAAATTGAGATATCTACTCAGTGAGCAAAAATCTACTATATTAGTATATAACGATAAATTGCCAAAATCTTGGTTTTTGAATGGAAAATCAGTAACACTTTCTGAATCTGCAGTTCACCTTGGAATAGATAGAAATATAACTAAAAATGCAGGGGTTAAAGAAGTTGTGAACAAGCGTATTACTACGGCAAGGAAAACTGTATACTCTCTTATGGGTGCTGGGTTACACGGTTTGAATGGAGTAAATCCAAAAGTTTCTGTACACTTGATTCAAATATATGTTATACCTAGACTACTATATGGGTTAGATGTCATATCGCTCTCAAATACAGATATACAAAAGATGGAACTATTCTTTAGACAATTATTAAAGCAAATTCAGCACCTGCCTAAACGCACATCAATAGCTGCAACTTTACTATTATTAGGGCGTATTCCTATAGAGGGAGAAATTCATAAGAAAATTCTGAAAACATTTGGAAACATAATTAGAAATGATAAGTCTGTTGAAAGAGAAATTGCTTTTAGACAATTGGCTATGAAAGATGAAAAATCTGGAAGTTGGTTTACAAAACTACACAATTTAACTGTAATTTATGGATTGCCATCGCCTTATGATATCATTGAGAATCCACCATCAAAAATAAGCTGGAATAGACTTGTGAATAACTGTATAAATAATCATTTTTTACAAAATTTAAAGAAGGAAGCTAAAGAAAAGTCATCCTTGAAATATATTAATTTTAATGATTCCAACATAGGAACTGTGCATAATATTTGGAAAAGCAGTGGGACTGACCCGTACTCTGTTAATATGGCTGCAATTAAAGTTAAAATTGCCACCGGAATAATGATTCTTCAGTATCAGAGGTCTAGATTATCAAAAAACTGTATCTCAGCAATCTGTCCATTATGTAACATTGAACCAGAAGATATGACTCACTTTATACTTAAATGTGAAAAACTGTCAAGCATAAGAAATCGCTTTATGCAAGAGTTGAAATCTCTTCTCGTAGATTGTAATAAGCCACCTTTGCTAATTCAAGAACTATTTGATGACAAGGAGAATCTTTTACATCTAATTATAGACTGTACATCATATCATTTTCTTACCTACAAGGAACAGGTCCGTATAGAGACATTAACCAGAGGTCTGTGTTACAAACTATATCACAAACGTTTACTTTTAATGTCTGAGTAAATTTGATTCGCATTTACTGGATTGTGTCAGGATTTATTCTGCAATATTGAGAGATGGATAGTGTTTGAACTGAAAACTCGTATCCAAGGCTTGTAAAATATCAAGTGGTTTTAGATTTTAAATATTTTATTAGCGTGTTTTATATGGAATAATTGCTTACCAAATGAACAGTGAAACGTTTTTTAGATTTTAAAGATACCAAGGACAGTGTTTTGAACAGTAAATGCTATTGCGAGGGCAGGAGTGTTTTAATTATAGTCTATAACACTATGTTATATGGAGATATAATAGTGATCCGGCTATGAACGATTGGACTGTGTAATATATATATTAAACTACGTTTACATGGTGATGGATTAGTCCGCATGCTGTATATATGTTACTGTTATATAAATCATTATAATAACTACCTACGTATATTGATTTTATGAGTGCCCCGTGTGTAAGGGTTAGGGTGCAAATAAGGGTGCAAATTGGAATTACGCTATAGAAGCGAAGCTCCTGCTAGAGGAGGAAGATAAAGACTAGGTAACAGGTAACAAAAGGTATACAATGTTCAACATGTTTTAAATACGGCTAATTCTCTATTGAGTTGTCTTCTTTTTTTTTGCATAATTTTTTTAAAACATATTCGTATTAGACCAAATCACAGCAAAATAAATGTTTTGTACAGGAGTAGAAGATTTTGTTTAATAATCTATTACACATTACCCATTGGTCAATCACATATAGACAGACGTGCGTATAATGACAAATGTACATACTGTATGGGTTTTTTCACAGGCAGAATTAAAAGACAGAAAAGGAGAACCGTTACCAAGTGGTTGGACTGTTGATAAGAGTGGTCATGTAAGTTACCTTGTTTACAGAATGTATTTATTTTGTTTCACACAACATGTATGCAAGTTCCCAACATGTTACAGTGTACTACGTAGGCTGACAGTTATCAAAGGAAACACATTCTGAGATCAGTGGTATCAAAATAAAATTGAGAATGGAAATGGGGAATGTGTAAAAGAGACAACAACCCGACCATAGAAATAACAACAGCTGGTCATCATTGCAGCGAGAAATTCCCGCACCCGGAGGCGTCCTTCAGCTGGTCCCTAAACAAATATAAGTACAAGTTCAGTGATAATGAACAGTTAGGCCGTACTAAACTCCAAAATATACACAAAAAACTAAAATAAAAAAATGATAACATCAACATCCCTATTGTTTGTTTATTAAAGTCACCCAATTAGTATCATGCTACTGTATAAAGAAGATTTAATTTGTGACTAAATCTGACAAGACTGTTTTCTGTCCGGATTTTTAAATTTAAATTCCCTATATATAGCCCAAACAGTATGCATCCTTGAAAAGACATCAACTCTGCAGTGCCTTAAAACTAAACAAATCTCCATTTCCAGTATGTGTTTTGACATAATTACAAAAAACAACATTTGACCTAAAATACGAAACTAAAATAGTGTTATTGTTTTGAACAAAAACTGATTGAGATTTTTTTTAAGAATGGTGTGTTTATTTAATTTTTGTTTTGCCAGGAAACACACGACTTTAAGAATCTCCATGGTTTGATGCCTCTTGGTGGAAAAGAAGAAAGTAGTGAGTTATTGTTGATTGTAATAATAATAATGTTACACTACCTGAACAAAAACCTTAGTTACTTACTTAAAGTATATAAATTAAATAGAACTACTGTATCAAGTGCACTAAATTATTTATATTGATCACAAAGAGGTCCTAACATTTTTGAAACTATAATATCAAAAAACGACGTATCTATAAAACTAAAGCCACAATCAGCTTGATTTATGGCAACTGTTTTATATATATATTTTCGAATGGTAAATGACTGAGCTTTAAATTTTTCAGTCCGATAAGTCATCCAATTGTCCATGCATGGTTTTAAGTCTTTTTGAAGCAAACAATGTGTCGTCACTCATGTCAAAATTTTGTTAGTAAGACAAAATTTCGGTTGGCTCTTTCAAGAGGCTTTCAAACAATGAAAACAAGATTTAGAAATATTACTAATGAATGCTTGGAAATATATACAAGCTCGTGTGAACTTCTAGTTTTGCATGTGAAACCCCATAACCATTAAAGCAATGTATTTCATTAGAATGGTAGACATACATATATCTCAGTAAAACGTTTTTCATTTAAAATCATCTATATATATATATCTTTATTCTCATAAAGCCAATGCATTACATCGGTACAGAGATAACAAATACAACAATAAATATTTACAATATGTACAAAACAAGCGAGAGAGGTTACAAAAGTTACAAGCCAGGAGTACAAACACTAGTATTTATATTTTTTTATAAAAGAACAAAGCTTCTTCAGAACTGTTTTTTTTGTACTTGACATAAGTTCAGAGAATTTAACTGTATTTTGCCGTTTTGTAAAATATGCAGTTAAAAACTCTTTTCGTTTTTGATGGAAAAAATTGCATTCAAATATAAAATGATATTCGTCACCTATTTGTCGATTGTTACATAGACTGCAAAAGCGGTTTTCTCTGATCACGTTTTGCCATCTTCCTGTTTCAATCGGCAGCTTAGTATTAGTCGTTCTAAATCGACAAAAAACAATAGCGTCTTTGAAGTCCAAAATATTAAAATATTCTTCGAATTCCAAGTTTTTCTTAAAAATTTTGTAGTTTATACCTTTTGGTGAATTTTGAATGAGGGAATTCCAGTTCTGAATATATTGATCTAGCAATCTCTGCTTTATAACAGTTTTTAACCATTTTTTATTAACGAAATTTTGTGACTCCCATATGTATGAGAAACCACAATCTTGAAATATTTTTTGTATAAACAGGATCCATTTTATCTGGTTATTATGGTGATCGTTCATATGACGAGAAAGTTGATATAATATGAAGGAAAACTTTGCTTGTTTACCGGATATCAAATTTGCCCAGAATAGTACTGTTCGAACTTTAATATCTATTTCGATCGGATGACGACCTAGTTCCCCGTAAACCATATAATTTGGCGTTGAGGATTTCAAGTTTAAAAGAATTTTACAAAATTTTAAATGAATCTTTTCCAGGATATCATTATTACCAAAGCCCCATACTTCGCACCCATACAATAGAATGGGCTTGATCATTTTGTCAAAAAGGTCAAGCTGACATTTAACAGAAAGCTGATACATCCTTCCTATTTTCAGGACTTCGTACATGGCTTTTAAGGCCTTATCGGATACATATTTTTTAGTCATATTAAAGTTTCCTGTTTTAGTAAACACAATACCCAAATAGTTGAACTGCTTTACTAACTCAATGTTTATGCCATTATAAGTAAATTGGAGATTTTTTGGCAAACGTCCTAAACCAAATACTAGGGTTTTAGTTTTGTCAACGTTTACTTTCAGTTTCCAAACCCTACAATAGTCATGAAAGGCATTGAGTTGCGTCTGCAGATCCTGTGCTGTTTCGGCCAACAGCACCGTGTCATCTGCGTATAATATGATAAAAAGTTTTAGATGTATTTCTAATTCTCTTTCAAGATCTTCTGATAAGGTTTTAAGTCCTGTAATATTTTTACTAACCAAGAAATCTTCTAGATCGTTTAAAAATAAAGAAAATAGGAAAGGTGATAAGTTTTCTCCTTGTCGTACGCCGTTGTCACAAGCAAAGTATTCTGAATTACAATTATTGTATGATATACGAGATTTAGTATCACAGTACATATTAGATATAACCTTATACATCTAACCATTTATATTTGTATTCTGGATCTGTAATTTGTTATATCAAAGATCGGAACTTTGTATGATATCTTTTCGTACTCCATCCGCCAAATGATTAATGATATGAATATTTTATAAAAGGTGGCTACAAGGGCTATGGTCTCGCTATGATGGTAGAAACATTTTGTGGTATTTTAAGTGGTGGAGCTTTTGGACCATTTGTACGACAGTGGAAAGCATTTGAAAGACCCGCAAACTTAGTGAGTTTATTATTTTTCGTAACTATATTTGTTGTTTTGGACAGTTTTTATGCAAAGAAACAATAATTGCAATACATATCTTACATTAATGCATAAGGCAAAAATGTAGTAGTCTGAATTGCGAACTTCGAGATGCAATATCACAGATTGTTGATATTGTGAATGTGGCAGATATGTTGAAAATACAAACCACATTTCTCAAATTATTTTTGCATTTCAGAGAAGTTAACTCTTGCAAATCTTCGAGGAACGATTTTTCAAATTGAATATTTACGAGTTCTTTTTTGATGTTCTGATAGGACTTTGATACAAACTTAATGTTTATTTATAGCAGTTTAAAATTAAACGGATTCTTACGCAGACAACAAACTATCTCGCATCACACACGTCACGTGTAGTCCCTCAGAATAGAAAGCTGGTTACTTTGGTGTTCTTCCGTCTGCCAACAAAACCATTGTCATTACGTGGCTTTCTTTTGACTATGTTCGTCTGGTGAGCATCGCGATTTGAATCCAATGACTCGAATAAAAACATTGCCACGCTTTTTGCACGATAAGAAACCTTGCAACAAGCCTTTAAAAGGCCCGAATGTGACCTGTTGCAAAGCAAACTTTATGTCCGTATTGCATATACCCTCATTTTTAAGTGAGTCAAAATTTTACCGACCTTTAATCTGGGCAGGATCTACCTATTGTAGTTTTGTTTATTTGTTCTCGTCCTTAATAAGAATGATATATTTGCCACTGGATGTTGTGGAACCAAAAAATAAAGCAACCAATCTATGCAGCGCCATTTTTTCCCATTCATTTCAAATCTCATCTATTTTTGTGTCAAGTGTACTTTGATAGATATATTTTCTTATTTAAACAAATTGATAATTTGTTTTAGAGACTATATAGCAAGTTTATCCGTTTTCGATTTTATTTTTTTAAGTATGTGTTAACAATCAACCATCTTGTCTGTGTAGTACTTTTCATATGAATTATAGTTTGGTCTTGTAGGGACAGTGTTTTATAGCTATAGATCCCAGTCAATTTGAAGAAGGATTTACGGACAGAATGCAGACATTAATTGATGCTTGCCGGGATCAGCCATCAGTGAGTTTCATTAGTACTGAATATAATTCAAGATAGTTCTTTTTTTTAAACTGGTCTAAATTCTATCTAACCGGATTGGTCGAAAGAAAGGTCAGGCTTTAAATGAGGAACTGCGGCGGGCATCTGCCATAGGCCCGTCTCTCAGATATTTTCAGATATTTTAAGCAGCAGGCCAATATATGGTGTTTTTTTTTGTAATTATTTTATTTTTCAAGATGAAACATGTGAAATTACATAATACAGTATTAGACACAAGGTATAAAAAGTTAATTAATACTTATCAGATCGATTAAATCATAATGGTATAACAAGATATAAATATTACAATTGATTTTGTTAATTAAATGCTGCTTCTAACAATTGCCACTTCTGATCCATTTTTATTTTTTGTGTAGGGGTTAAGAAACATACAGAGTATTTTTCTATTGTAATCCAATACTTTAAATATTCTATCCCACCATATTTTGTGGGCAATACACTCTTACATCTACATTTGTATATATAGTATTTAAATAACAACAAGATATTATTAACTGTTTTACTGTTGACAGAATCCTCAGACACACCTAAAATGACCTCTTTTGCACTAAAAGGCAAGAAGATTTCATAATTTCTAATCCAATCTATAATGGATAACCAGAAGTTTTGTGTTACATTACATTCCCAAAAAATGTGAAAAATATTTTCTTTAACTTCTGATCAAAATGTACATAGTTCAGTTTCTTTTAATTTACATTTATATAAAAAGGAATTACATGGTAAAATCCTATGAACAATCTTAAATTGAAAATTTTGTAAAAACGAATTTTTGGTTATAATGAAGGGCATGGAATAAATAGCATTCCAATCTTCAATCTGTAAATTTAAGTCTATTTCCCATTTGTTACGGGAAGAAAGAGATAATACTTTATTATCCTCCAGAAATAAATTATAGAAAAATTTACAAGACTTAGGTTCTTTTTTAACTTTATCTACTAATTTATTTTCAATATTATCAAGTTTAGAACTACCTACTATCCTACTTTTCCATATATTTGGAATAGCACTTAAAATACCATAAAACTCTACAAAATTAGTATTGAAATTATACTTTTTCACAAATTCTTCATATGAGAATAATGTATTATTATCTGACACCAGATCATTGATGAAAAATATGCAATTTTCAATATATTTACCCTTCAAAATCATCTTGCCATCCATTTTGATGTTTTGATTTAGCCATATGGACTGGACAGAATATCGGTGTTGTTTTCAACTTTCAGTTTATTTTTCAATTTTGAAAAATTAACCAGGATATCATGCCAAAAGGGATTGACTTTTTTTGCTAAATAAAACAATCCTTCCTTACTTAAATGTAAAATATTGTCCCCCCCCCCCCCAAATTTTTGTATATAACTAAGCAGCAACACTTTCCAAGGAGAGTAATTTTGGGGGTCTAGTAATTTATACAGCCAAGACATGTTAACGCTATAACAAAAATAGTAAATATTAGGCATCTCAAGACCGCCATCACAGTGTTCGGACATAACCACTGTTCTTTTCACTTTATCTGGTTTTCCTTTCCATAAAAAATTGAAAAATATATTTTGAATCTCCTTCAAAACCCCATCCCAATATATGGTGTTGCATAGAGGGGGTCTCATTGGCGGGTTCTGATCCCGGATCCCGCTTACTGGTTTGTTAGATTCCCGTATCCCGCTTACACTATGTGCGTAAGCAATTCTCATTTTTAACCATAATTTTTGTGACAAAAATGTCGGTTATTGATTTGGGGATGCTCGGCTGGCGGGCGGGCGGGCGGTCGGTCGGTCGGTCGGGCGTGCGGCAATCAAATGTTGTCCGTGCATTTACTCATGAACCGTTCAACCATTCAAATTTTAATATGTTGTTACTAACAACCAGATGAAGGTCAAGTTCAATAATGGCGATTTTGACTTTTACCGTTCAGGAGTTATGGTTTTTTAAAGATTGAAAAATGGCGTTTCCAGTCTTGTCCGTGCATTTACGCATGAACTGTTCTACCAAAGCTTCCCAAATTTTAATATGTTGTTACTGATGACTATAAAATGGAGGTCAAGTTCAATAATGACGATTTTGACTTTTACCGTTCAGGAGTTATGATTCTTGAAAGATTGAAAAATGGTGTTTTCAGTCGTGTCCGTGCATTTTCTCATGAACCATTCAACCAAAGCTTTTCAAATTTTTTAAATATGTTGTTACTGATGACAAAATAGAGGTCAAGTCCAATAATGACGATTTTGACTTTTACCGTTCAGGAGTTATGGTTCTTGAAAGATCGTAAAATGGTGTTTCCATTCACGTTGTTGCATTTACTCACGAACCATTCAATCTAAGCTTTACAAATTTTAATATGTTGATACTGATGACAAAATAGAGGTCAAATTTGATATTGATGATTTTCACTTTCACCAAATTGAATCATCAGTAATGGTTCTTGTGATATTGCCAGGACACAAATAAATGCTAATAAATCCGGTTTGCTGTCGTTGTGACAGCCTCTTGTTTTGTCATTTCTCGGGTCCCGCAAGACCTCATTTCCCGTTTTCACGACACCATAATTTGACTTTCACGTTTCACGCTTACGAAAATTTGGCAATCCCGCATCACGCTTAGACCCCAATGAGACCCACTATAGAACGAGTATAAGTTGTACATGTTATAGTTCCTCTAACTCCAACCTCGTGTTCATGGATCAATGATTATGTTAATGTTTTTGTCATACCTTGACCACACAAAATAATTGATCGTAGTTTGCTTAAAGTCCAGTGTTAATCTGAAAGACTATAAGTCTACACTTCAGTCAGAATTAGTAAATAGGCAATACATTTCAGGCTGTGTATTCTTGTTTCACGAGAGGTCTGTTAATAGCTAAAGGAAGATGTGGTATGAGTGCCTATGAGACAACTCTCCATCCAAGTAACAATTTATAAAATTAAACCATCATAGGTCAAGGTTCGGCCTTCAACACGGAGTTTTGGCTCACACCGAATATTAAGCTATAAAGGGTCACAAAAATTACTAGTGTAAAACTATTTAAGGGGGCTCCTGGGTATAAATCAAAAAAAAATTCTAATATAGGATTTCGCTATATTTTTCTCTAACTAAACTTTATCCTATACCTAATAGAAAAATAACATAAAAATATGGGGTCACCGTTCATTTAAGCTCACAATCTGCCATCGAAAAAAGCATGCATTTTTGTTTAGGTACTTTTTTTTTCTGTTGAACTAATAGGAGAAAAAAAAGGTAAAATCGAAATAAAAAAAGAACCTAATATAAGAAATTGCTTAAATTTTACAATTGTTTAGTTTAAGTGCAACTTATTTGAAAAAAATAATAAAAAATATAGGTCACCGATGAGTTTAAATTGATATTTCAATTTTAATGCCAAAAATGTAATTTTTCACCAAAGGGAGATAATTTGGAGCTTTTTCAATGATATAAAAATTTTAAAAATCATTTGGGGCTGAAACGCCTTGATTTTTTGGGTTGATTTTTGAACCATATCACAATTTTACAACTTATAATGTAATGAATAAAATTTGTTATGAAAAATAAATGTTTAAATATTTTCTAGGTTTTTTTTTGTACCGACTAGCCTCCTTAAACAAGAAAACTAACGGTCTAATTTGTATAACAACGAGAAACACTTATGCACCACATAATTTCGCATGCATCTCGGTACTCTTATATGATTTGTTTGAATTTACAGGCGGATAAGGATCCAGTATTAGTCCCCGGAGACCCAGAGAGAAACCACATGGAACTCTGTGACAAACTCGGTGGCATACCTTATCATGAAAATCAAATAACATTTGCTGTGAGTATATTCATTTTAAAAAATATAATTGATTTAGAAATGTCTATTGATTATTGTGATTATCATTATTGTTGAACAATGGAACACAATTGTGACATTTTGAATGATATATATAAATTGAAGAAAAAAATCTCGGTTTTGAAATTATATTTATCGATTCAAGTTGGTGTGCAAAATTTTATAAAAACCAGTGACATCGCCCGGTTACTCTAATTTGATCTTAAACATTATTTAAAAGCATGGAAATGTCGCTTTGTAATTGAATTATCCTTCAACCTGTTTAGTCAAGATCACTGGTTGGTATTGCTAGAAAAAACGCACACCATGCGTTCAAAATCACGAATCTGATATCATTGATGTCTGCTTCAATCATTGTGTCGATACAACTAAGCTTAGAAGTTATGAGAATCGAGGCGGTCTCGTGCTAGCATGCTTGTCTATAGTGTTATAGTTCATGCCAGGTTTGGACCTCGCCAATGTCAAGCGAGAAATTTACAAATTTGGCGTGTGCTGATTTTCTACCAACTGATCAACATTAATACTCGTCGACTTGGAGGCAAGACGATGCGTCAGATTATAGTATCATGTCTTTTTGTGTGCTGTTACCATGTAAGCTAGCCCGCTATACATTAAATTTGTTGTGTTTCGGTCTACTACGAAGTAGGACAGCCTTTTACAAATGAGTTTCATTAGTTTGTTATCATCCTGAATACGTTTAATATTTTCTGTTGGACGTTAAAATCGACCCATCAACTAAGTATTAAGTATAGCAAACACAACAAGCATAAGTACCTTTTTTCTTAATTTTAACCAATACATAAGCATATTTCCAAGTCAAACACTACTATAATCAGTTGTTTTTATTTTTCAGAATGAAATTGCAACGACCTACAAGTTAGCGCCAATGAAAACTTTATGATCGAAACATTAATACTGAACTAATAACATTTTTCATTGTGCTTCCAATAAGGGATATTCTAAATAAATATTATCTCGAGAATAACTTGATTGTTAAGATCAATGTGCTAACTGCATGGTGCTGAACAAAAGAAAACTTGTTTTATGAAAAAGTAACAAAATCAATAGTTTGTTTACGTTGGTAACCTTACTTATTTAAAGTCATTTAGAAACATTAGCTCAATTATGTATATTTTATATAATGTGTTAACATGTGAGGGAAATTTAACACTGTTTCCGATTGATACATTTCGTTGGTCACGAATGACAACTCTTTTAAAAAGTTCTAAAACACTGCCATGGGAATTGTTGCTGCGTTTATGTTTTGTATGTTGGTGTTTAATTAGCTTGTAGACAAAAATAATGCCTAGACCTTGGACTTTTATTATTATAGTCCCAGCCTAGACTGAGAAGTCCTAGCTGATATGTAAAGTTAAGTAAAATAATGTTGATCAACGTCACTGAAATATTAAGTATATGCAAAATAAACAAATATCAGGCGCGTAGTCCCTATACGACAACATGCCATGAACGCTTGCACGATGATAGAGATGTCAAAATCGGACAGTACCTTGCATCTTTTACAAAATTTGAATTTTTATTGCTCATGTGAGTTTCGGAGCACATTTTATAGATTATGGTATACCTGTCGAATTGTTTTTGAGGTATCGAATGTGATCCGTTTGAGGACTCAAAAGAACGTAAAAGTGTTGTAAATTGTTACGAGCTGAACCATGCGATGTATCTGTTTGCAATGAGATACATTAGTACCAATCGGCATAACACATTTATCCCAACCCGTTGATATCGATGAAACTATGCCAAGGCGATGTGGTCAACAGACTACTAGCTCATTATATTTTGCGTTCATAGACCACATGAAAATGGAACTAGAACCGACTCCTGGTATGTAATTTAGACGAAGTTGATCGAGAGGTCGTTCGATGGCAAACATACTGATGTGTAACACCTCGAGATTCCAGTATGAACATTGACAAACTAATAGGGAAGTTTCTGCTAAAACCCGAAGAGCAGATTTTGTACAATTTTGAGTATGTATTCAATTTAATATTGATATGTCCTGTTAATAAGAATTCTGAATATTGTGCATTCCGATGAATTGTCTATAAGTCTTACGAACATATACGTCATATAACACCTCTTTTAACCGTCCAACGACTGTAAACCGAAAAAAAAAAAAATTCTGCATAAAATGGTCCCACAATGTGTTTGTTGTATCTAAATAGACAGGGTGGTTTTTTTTCCGATGGCATAAGAAAGCCGAAGTTCAATTCATAACCTCAATCCCAGAACCTACCAATACGTCACTTAGTCACTGTTCTTACTATGTTGCTAATGGATGTGTCGGGAATTTACCGCCAATACATTTAGCAAACTTTCATTTCAATATATAGTTTTTATTGATATGCCTAGGTTTCTACATCATTTTTTCTTTCCTGCTTATATTTTTTTTTACAGAAAAAGGTTGTCGGGATTTAAAGTCATTTAAGTTCGGGACCTCGGGATTTCGTGTTTTTTTAACCCGAGATTTCGGGATCAGGGCCCTCCTACCATCCCCCAATATTATGGTCATTACAGTTTATAGAGACCTAGGGACACACCTTACACCTTCCATTTCGGATGTATGTCTCTTTTAAAAATATATAAAGTACTAATTTACCATGCATATATATGAATGTCATTGTAATTAGTTTTGCCATTCAATAGGAGAGGAATTTGTATAAGTTACTGTCACTTGTTTTTCCAATTCATGTATTGTATTGATGTACGTTTTTATTTATTTGTTTCTAAAATGAAATGTTGTTTACACTGTAGCAATGCCCTGGGATAAATTGTATGTTATGATTTCATCCCAAGTTTCATTGTATACTTCGATTTATAACAAATTTGTCAAAACACACTTGAGATATACGGAGCCATGCTTTTTCTTAATGAAAAAAAATACTATATTCCCAAATTATTAACTTTTTCTTTATTATGATGAGCTTAGTTTTTTGTCTTTTTGTTGTTTAGATTTACAAGTATCCGGCCCATGTCCGCTTGCATTTGTAGTATTTGCATGTTTATCCATCTGAGGATCGATTTCAGCCTTCTCAACTTATTTTTATTGTTCGTTCTTATGTTGTACCACTGTCCCAGGTTAGGGGGAGGGTTGGGATCCCGCCACATTATGTATGTGTGTGCCTGTCCCAAATCAGAAGCCAGTAATTCAGTTGTTGTCGTTTGTTTATGTGTTACATATTTGCTTTTTTTTTCCCATTTTGATGCCCCATTTATAGGCATTATGTTTTCAGGTCTGTGCGTTCGTTCGTTCGTTCGGTCGTCCGTTCATTCGTTCATTCGTCCGTTCTTACGATCGTTCGTCTATTCCACTTCAGGTTAAAGTTTTTGATCGAGGTAGTTTATGATGAAGTTGAAGTCCAATCAACTTGAAACTTAGTAAGCATGTTTCCTCTGATATGATCTTTCTAATTTGAATGCCAAATTAGATATTTTATCCCATTTTCACGGTCCATTGAATATAAAAAATGATAATGCGGATGGGGCATCCGTGTGCTTAGGATACATTCTTGTTTGTATATAAATTAGGCCGTTAGTTTTCTCGTCTGAATTGTTTTACATTGTAATTTTGAGGCCTTTTATAGCGGACTATGCGGTATTAAATTTGCTTATTGTTGAAGACCGTGAGGTGACATATAGTTGTTAATTTCAGTGTCATTTGGTCTCTTGTGGAGAGTTGTCTCATTGGAAATCATCAAACATTTTCTTTTGATATATAGGTGTACCAGATGAGTTCTATGATGGATATAACAAAACCAAGACTAAAATGGGGAGGGGGGGGGAACAGGCCAAAAAATTATAGACAATGATCATTTATAACATTGTTATTGTACGCAAAAAAATAAGGACAGTTCAATCAGGCTTGTGCAGAAAGGATTTCAACACAATTCAAGAAGTCATTGATGCCAAAGTTGGTATCTGTCCTATTAAAATCTGCTCTAGTTATTCGTTAGTCATTAATTGCAATGTTCATGTGGTTAAAAAAAATTTGCCTTCCATCATCCATAAGATTAGCCGCATCAATGTTTCCTTCTAATTCACAATCAACTAAATCTCGTTCATTGAGCTGTGTACCAACTGGATTCTGTATGTGACCGGTGATCCAAATATTGACAGGAGATGCTTTTGTTGTTCTCATTCTATGGCTTGCCCAAACTTGAGTTCAAATATAAAGTCTTCTGTTAATTTTATATATGTAAATGTAGAACAGGGCTATTAGATGCAGTCCATTTAGTTGATCGGAAATTCCCCAGTCTTCCAAAGGATATAATAAGTTATAGAAATAGCACAAAACACTCTCGTTAACGTCCCTTCACAAGAAGGCTCTCTATTCTCTGACTGTGCGTGCTTGAGTCTGTAATCACTGTCGTCACCATGTTTTGTCAACATGAAATCCGCCACATATAAATTTTCTAGTCCCTTATCTGACCAGAGGCGTATTAAGAGGAGACCTAGGGGACCCACCCCCCTTTTTCTGGAAAAAATTTGGTTGATTATATAGGGAATCACTGATGCATGATCGGAGCGGGCCCCCTCTTAGGCAGTCTTTGGGAGGACTCACTTATAAAAATTTCTGGATTCGCCACTGCTGACAGAACGTATACAAAAAACCTACTCCTAAATACGTACGGTGGCGGAATTGTTGTTGCTACGACAATGTAGAAACATAATAAGCCTACTGAACCCATCAGCTCCACCCAGTATAATGAATCTCCATCTTACTAATTTATGGTTAGTGTATATGTGCCATAAGTGGTTCGGTGCCGTAATTTTATATACGAGTCTGTGCAGTCGGGCTTTTTTTCTCTCTCTCTTGGGTACCAGCGAAGTATATTCTAAGAATGACATCTCTTAACCTCAATCTTTGTACTATTTTCCTTTCAGTATTTCACGCAACATGCGTTCGCCACAACGAGAAAAGTCAACGACAATGCCAAAAGTATACTGTCAAGGTTGCCATCTTCAATGTCAGAAAAGTCTCTTTCTGTAGTCCAAAATGAGACACCCGTCAATATATTGTTCTCTCTGAGAGTTATAAGAAATTTCCAATGTCGATATCTTGAAGTCACAATCCAACAACGATTCTAATACATTTTGGTCTACAGGGTATTTTTGATTGCCATCCAAACTATCAGTTTTCACAGGTTTCATGTTTCCATACTTGATGCATTCCATTCGCAGTGTCATCATATGGGCTGGAATGGTAACTCCTAGATATTCCAGTTCATGTTTTGAAAGCATGCTGACAAAATTTGGTGTTATTTTTTCTTTATCAAACATTTTCCGCACATGGAGCAAGCTAACTTTCCGAAAAACATTTCTGATTTGGCCATTTTTCTTTTTGTTTGACAGTAATTCTCTTAATTTCCCATGATTCCCTTCTAACAGCTCATCATGATAAAGAAATTTCATCATAAAGAAAAACCTCATCATAATAGAGAAAAAGCTCATCATAATAAAGAAAAATCTCATCATAATAAAGAAAAAGCTCATCATAATAGAGAAAAAGCTCATCATAATAAAGAAAAAGCTCATCATAATAGAGAAAAAGCTCATCATGATAAAGAAAAAGCTCATCATAATAAAGAAAAAGCTCATCATAATAAGGAAAAAGCTCATCATGATAAAGAAAAAGCTCATCATAATAGAGAAAAACCTCATCATAATAAAGAAAAACCTCATCATAATAGAGAAAAACCTCATCATAATTAAGAAAAACCTCATCATGATAAAGAATGAAGTACCATAAGGCAGTTACGGCGTTCCATACAAATGCATTGAATGCAACTTCGAATTCTTGTTCTTGTATCAAAACAGTAACTGTACCTGCTTTATGTGGAAAATCTATCATAATAGAAGACTTTCTGTAAAAAGTAGTTTGCTTTCTGTGTGATTCAGTTGAAAAAGATCATGCAAATGCTTCCGAGTCAATTGTAAATCAAGAGTGTGCACACTGAAATGTCTCGATTTCTTTACTATAATCATTGATTTTATGTTTTTATTACAACTGTGACATTAACTTGACATTAACGAAGGAAACTAAACATTGACCAATAATCTATGAAAATGATGTCAAGGTCAGATGAACCATCCTAGGCAGGCATGTACAACTAACAATTCTTCCATACAACAAATAAAGTTGACCTATTGCTTATAGTTTAAGAAAATCAGACCAACACACATAAACTCAACATTGAGCTGCGCGACTGGCATATAGATCATAAAATATTTCTATACACCAAACAGCAAACGATATATAGTTGACCTATTCAGTGCATATATTATATAAAAAAAGACCAAAACTCAAAAATTTAACTTTGATCAATGAACCATAAAAATTAGGTCAAGGTCAGATGACACCTGTCAGCTAAACATGTGCACCTTTTTTTTCATGTAGTGCCAATTGCAAAGTGCCAAATTTAATTGGCTTTTTATTCAAGAAAACCTAGAGGTATTGAAAAGTATTGCCATTTATATTGATAAATGTTTTGAACTGAGAAAACTGTCAATATAGTGCAGATATTGTTTTATTTAAGACGTTGGGAATATTTGCCTGTTAATAATACATATAATTGTTATGCCTTTTTTTTCTTTCGAATATTTGTGTGTCTCTGAACTGGCTGTGGTATAACATCTATGAATTGAGATGGTTATATTCACATATATTTATGATTTATATCAACATTATTGTGTCAATTATAAAAAAAAAAACAATGTAATAAAATACTTGCTCTTCACGGGCCCGTTAATTGGAATAAATATATCTTATCTCATCTTATGTAGTCACTGAACCATGAAAATGAGGTCAAGGACATTGGACATCTGACTGACAGAAACTTCCACAGGCACTTGTCTCAAAAAAAATTCCTATATACCTTTATATAACACAAGGTACTTAACTAAATTTTTGAATAATGACACCCAGTCCCAAATTCCCGGTTTTTTTTTATTTCTCGGTTGTCAAACCTACTTAAACTTTATATGCCGTAAATCTAAATTGATTTATCTACACAATGGTATATGACACGACTATCATTGTTGTCGGGATCATTAGTAGCAGGCCTCAGAAGTCGGTCAACGGGATGTTTTTTTGCATTCGTCTCAATTTTTGGCAACACCCAGCCCGCAGTGATTGAATTATTATAAAACATTATTAAAATAAAAACTGTCAGCTTCCCTCTGACTATGAATTATTACCTTTATTGTAAATTCTTTACAGATTATGTGAAACAAACCCAAATAAGTTTGTTATGAAACACACGTGTACACAACAACACTATTGTAGAGTTATAAATTGACCAAAATTTCCCACATTTATTTTTAGCCAGACGATTGACCAATGAGAAACCAGTATAAAATTACATGCGGACTGGGTGTTGCCAAAAAATGAGACGAATGCAAAAAAACATCCCGTTGACCGACTTCTAAGGCCTGCTACTAATGATCCCGACAACAATGATAGTCGTGTCATTTACCATTGTGTAGATAAATCAATTTAGATTACCTGCATATAAAGTTTAAATAGGTTTGACAACCGAGAAATAAAAAAAATAACGGGAATTTGGGACTGGGTGTCATTATTCAAAACATTAGTTAAGTACCTTGTGTTATATTAAGGTATATAGGAAATTTTTTTTTGAGACAAGTGCCTGTGGAAACTTCGTAACATGAGGCATCCATATACAAAGTATGAAGCATCCAGGTCTTCCACCTTCTCAAATGTAAGACTTATAAAAAGTTAGCTAACCGTAACTCCACCGCCGGATCACTATCCCTATGTCGAGCTTTCTGCGACATAAGTTGAAGGCTCGACAAAAAAACAATCGTATGCCAGTTAATGCTGTTATTCCTTCTATCCCAGTAGTTGAACAAGGATTTTTAAATGTGGATGTTCTGTAAGAATAGATGTGAACAAAATAGGTGTTCCTGTAGAAAAGCATCTTCGCTAGCCAAGGGTTACGATCCACTCCCGCTCTCTTCACCCTTGGCGGAGTGAGATAACATTTCGGAGACACAAGGTAAGGATTTTTCTTGGTTGCAGTCAAAACTCACTGCATCCAATCAAAATGCGCCTATAACATGATCACGTGTAAATGTAGAAAGTGTTTGTAAATAATTGCCACGTGTTTATTGTGCAACAAGTCTTTACATCCCTAAACATACGACTATATTAAGTGACAACTTGAATGTTTTTAATCAACTAATAGAAGTTCCTGAGTATATTTCGTGCACAAATGCATGAATGTTTGTGTATATTTTCGTTTCCGGCTTTACCAAGTGTGTAGTACCTAGACATTACCGTGTTTTTACCTCCAAATTGAAGAGTTGAAGTGCTACCATTGGTCAAGAATAATGTATTCGGAATGGGCGTGTCTTTGATGTTCCGGCAGATGGCGCAACATTGTTTTCACAAATGTTGGCTCCTCCAATCCGCCAAGGGTGAAGAGAGCGGGAGTGGATCGTAACCCTTGGCTAGCGAAGATGGTAGAAAAGCAGGACAATTATGTAACAACAGATTTCACCCAAACTTGACATGCAAAAATCTAAATATCATTATCATATATATATACACTATTTTTAGTTGATAGTATTTATTAAACAAATACATTTCAAAATCATTAGTCTATTTTTATATTAAGAACACATTTCTAAAAGCAAATTAAACTCGTAATCAGGGATTTTACAAAATCCCTAGCTCTATTTTCAGTAATTTTGTAAAATCCCTTACAATTTCATGGATTTTAAAAAAACGCTGAAACTGTTAGTGATTGTACAAAATCACTAATAAGTCCAGTGATTTTACATAATTTAATCAATTTCTTGTAACATATACAAGCCCAAATATCATGAAATTTAAATTATTACCTATCATAATAAAAAGGGACGAAAATGTAAATAGGACGAACCGATACATAACCGGATAGATACAATCGGAACAACTCGGCCTTTCTGGTTGCACGAAGAGCTATTGTACTGCGTAGCGAGAATGGCCGAGTAGTTACGATTGCGGATAGATATTGTCACGGTTACTAAGACGCTTGAATTTTTTACAAACATAACAACATGTACGTGTGTGCTGTCAATTAGTCCAAAACAATATATTCCTGGCCATGCTCCTAGGTAATGGTTGCTTAAACCTGGTGTTATAGCTAGCCTTCAGGAAAAATATCGAGGAAATAAAAAAAATCCGAGATAATTCATGATAAAGTGAGCCAGGAACATAAAATAATAAAGGCAAATAGCCCCAATTTTTTTGAAATTTAGATGCAAAATCCTGCATTCTGAGGCCTTTTAAGAAGACGTTTTCAGTCTGAAAAATACATATTTCATACTTGTTATATCTTTAAAAAAAAAAAAAAATTATTACACCAAAGAAATCCAACGGCAGGAATTTGTTTGTCAAAACTTACATTTTTACTGTAGATGAATTTATGATATATATTTATCTCAAATATTTATTGTGTTAACATTTTGAGTCAAACATTAACATTTGTATATTCCAGTCCTACTTTAAAAAAAAAAAGTTCCCAGATTAAAAATATATACTTCAAAACCTTGACCAGGTTTATAGGGTGGTATTTAATTTACAAATAATCCTGCAGCATCAAATTAATTAATGACAATGTTGTTCTGAGCTTGACAACTATACATGTATCTCACACTCAGTCACAATCTCCACGGCAAACATAACAATAGACCAACCACAAAGAAAGTGACAATCTACATTTACATCAAAACAAATCTGTATGTTTAACTCATCAACTAAAATACACAAATTAGAAAAAAAACACAATGTTTTTGTTTGTTTATTTACATAAATAAGTTGACCTGTCCCCTATTTAACTTTTGGTTTCTGATGCCGAGATTTCATGTTCCAACTGATTTGGGTCATCCTGTTCTCGTTAATGCATTAAGACATGCATACATTTCGGTACGTGTAATGAACGCTTTCTGATACTTGGCTTAGTCTTGCTATCATCATCACCCCCAAGTTCTCAAAAAGAAGCTATGCACATTTCATATTATTACCGGAAATTTACTTTCGTTTCAGTCCATTGCAACTGTAATGATAAGTTCCGAGCAATACGAAAAGAATTATGACGACATGACAAATGCTAATTCAATAAAGACAGAGAAGATCGAAAAGTTTTCATCACCACGTGTACCTTTGGAGTAAAGGAAAATTTCAACAGGGAACCTTTTAATGCTCTAATTTAAGAACGAAAGGACATTTCCAATTTTAACTATTTACGCGACGACTATGTAATAGATAAGGGTAAACTATGCACGCGATTTAACAGGATCTATGATGTGATTAATTATAAAATACAATAAAACCAAAATGTATATGCAGTCTAAATTAATATGTATTTCAAAATCTTAAAACGTGGTCCATTCTTACTTTATAGGATGAGTATTCTTAGGCCGAGTTGACAGTATATATAGAGCGACTGGTTTACGGTAGAAATTTTACCCTCCAGTACCAGTGTAGACAATATTCGACGAAGTTGTCAGATATGACTGGCGTTTGGACTGTACTTTGCCAAAAGTACAAGTTAGATGTTCAATGACAAATAAATTTACTAGCCCCTTGGGCTACCGCGCTACGCTACATTTACTAACCTGACACAAAAGTTACTAGTCTCGGGCTAGCGGGCTAGCATTAGTGTCGAACCCTGATCTGCTTTGAAATTTCAGATGAATTAGGCAACCTGTTGTTGGGTTGCTGCCCCCATATTGGTAATTTTTAAAGAAATATAAGGAGTTATTGCCCTACGTAGTCAATTTTTAACAATTTTCATTATTTTTACAAAATAATTTCCTCTGTTACTAATGGGCAAAGTTCATTATAGATAGAGATAATTCTAATGTAACAATGTTTGTAACGTTCATTTTGATTGGATAACGTCACTTATTTACATGGCATCAATTGACAATTGATGCTATGGGACTTACGCGCAAGCGCAGATGGCATATAACAGATTTTAAATACATGTTTTAACGTTGTTTCCTGACAGTTTCATTAGAATGGAGATAACAATATTGTATTTTAAGCTCCGACGGCATCAATTGGGGATTTGATGGTCGCAAATACCCGTTTACTGTCTCCGCTAACGCGTCGCCAGTAAACTTAATTTGCGACCATCAAATCCCCAATTGATGCCGTCGGAGCTTAAAATACAATACAGTTACATGTATCTCCTAATTGTAAGTAGCAAGAACATTCATTAAAGTATGAACTTCAAACACATCACCAAAACACAATTTTGTAATGAATCCATCGATATCTGTGTCCTTTGTTTAATATGCACATAGACCAAGGTGAGCGACAAAGCTTTTTAGAGCCTCTAGTTTGTATTATAAATTTATGCACCTTAAAATATCTATAGTCGACAATACAACTAACAATACTGATTTATCAGTATAAATGTACCAGTATTTTATTTGTTTTTTTAAACTCACAATACTGGTACACAATTTTTATACCAGTATTGCGCATAACACTACTGTACCAGTATTGCAATCACCAACTACCATGACTACAGTAGATCAATAGAAAGTTCCAATTTTGTATAGTCAGTATCAGCTGAGCCTTTAATACATTGTAAAACACTTTATGTTTATTTTTATAAAATTGAGAATGGAAATGGGGAATGTGTCAAAGAGACAACATATGTTTACATGTATATGTGTGTGCTACAGTGTTTGGCATCTCAAAATTATGAGCCAATTAATATTGCATGGAGCAGAATGCGTGGAGTATATTTTTAAAATTCAAGTTTAAGGGACCAACTTAACCTTTTAACTTATTTAAAAGGGAATGAAAGGGGAGGTAAAGGTATTTTTCTGGGTCAGATTTCTTTTTCACATACACGAATTTATTTAGTTTTTTGATGCTACATGTATCAATAAAAAAAAATCTTTCAAAATTGAACACTTTAAAGAATGGGGGAAATCTGCATTCCAATTTCAGAATATTTTTATTTATCATGTTGGGAATCAGAATATATTTTTTAATGAAAAAAACATCAAATTTCAAATCTTTGAATATTTAAATATATACACACATACATGTACTTAGTAGAGTGCATCCTTTGAGGAAAGGGCAAAATCCTGATTATCTTTAAAAAAAAAATGTACATGGTTTTAGTTTTGTTTTAGAAAAAATAGTGTTGTAGAGGAAGTTTTCCTTAAAATGTCTTCTGTTTACTTTCAGATAGACAGGATAAATAATCATTTGTAGTATTAGACTGACTGGAATCCTATTTTTCATTATGAAGAGTTACTACAAACCTATGTTATTGGCTTGTATATTAGGAGCAGTTGTGTTAACATATACAATGAGTAAATACCAGGAAGTATTGACAGAGCTACAGACACAAAAGGCAAAATTTGATGCACTTGAAAATAAAGTCAGCCCAGGAATAATAGCTCAGTCAGCTTCTCTAGATGGAAAACAAAGAATTTCTGTTAGTGGTACATTTGAAGAGAACAGAAAAGTTCCTGAAATGCATAAAGAGTTCAAACCTGAATCATTTTATCAAGATAAAGCTGCTATACCTGACTACAAAACTAAATTACAGACCCTTATTGATCAGAAGGTTCCAGCAGATAATCCAGACCTGGTGAATATCATACGTAATCATTACATAGAACAACCATCACAAGAACCATACAAATTACTTAACCCAGAGCGAGTTGATTATTCACAAGGCCAGACACCATTTATTGATAGCAGACTCAATTATATGGTAGGTACATGTATTACAGAAAACAGTAAGTAAATCAATGCAATCAAATTTGAGTTAAATCTAGACCTTAAAACATTGCCAGTGGCATAGGTTTCATTCTCATATATTGTCGCTGGGATTCCAAAATGTTGTAGATTACTAATTTTTCAAACAAAATTTTTTTCACAAACAGTATAAAAAAGAAGATGTGGTATGATTGCCAATGAGACAACTATCCACAAAAGACCAAAATGAAACAAACATTAACAATTATAGGTCACCATACGGCCTTCAACAATGAGCAAAGCCCATACCGCATATAGTCAGCTATAAAAGGCCCTGATAAGGCAATGTAAAACAATTCAAGTGAGAAAACTAACGTCCTTATTTATGAAAAAAATGAACGAAAAACAAATATGTAACACAAAAACAAACGACAACCACTGAATTACAGGCTCCTGACTTGGGACAGACACATACATAGATAATGTGGCGGGGTTAAACATGTTAAACAGGCCTTGCAAAATTTGGTTGAAATGCATGTTTTCAAAAAGTGGTATGTGAACTTGATTTGTTTTGTAAATGGCAGTGAAATAAAAACTTTGACATCTCTGGATTACCTAAAAACTTTTATTTTAATGTTCCCCCCCAAAAAAACAATTACTATTGCAGATGAGTATGTCTTACTTGGTTTCTGCTTTGAGGTGAGACTCAAGCTACCGTAGTACACTGATAGATCTCCATGGTAGCACTCGTGAGCTGTTATAAACCAGCGTACCTGTTCGGCATTGAGCAAACTCCCAATTGAATTCGTCAAAATTACATGCCAGGTCAGTTTTGCATGTCTTAGACAATGTTCAGATTTGTTCGTTTGTTATATTTCTTACAACACGGTGAAGCAGATACAGCACAAAGAAGCGATTTACAAATTCAAATATTGTAAAAGATACAAGTTACTGTCCGATTTTGTCATATTCTCCAATAAAACTTTTATTTTCAAACCTTCAATGTATAAAAAAAAATTTTGCATGCCAAATCGATGTGCACGCAACTGCGTGTTGGCGTATAGGGAGCTATGCGCCTACAAGGTACCTTTTGAAGAAGTTGTTTCATGTACATGTGTGTATGTGCCAAATGTTTTGAGTGTTTTTAATGTCAGTACCGGGTATGTGATTTAGTAATCACACAAAACTGATAATTTTTAACTTACACATTTAATTATTATTGTTATTAAATAACTGCAAATAACTTTTTCACCAGATTGTTTAATACAGGTAAGATTTTATTAATAAATTTATAATTGTGCATATTAATGTACCTGGCTTTGTGCATGTTATGCAATTTATATTCATTATATAGTTTGCTTGCTCCATTAACGGGATTAAAGACAACAATATTACTATATTACTTATATATTCAAATTATCCTTAAGTCAATATAATTGATCTCACATTTTTGTCTTCCAAAATCCCAATACTAAATGCATGCAAAAATTTATGAATTTACAGAAATTTGTTAGTTTTTACACAATCGCCAAAAAGTTTGTGATCATATATAGGAATCACGCCTTATGAGAGACATTTGTTTTTTCAGGACAATAATAGAAATCTATTAAAATTTAAACACAATTATCAAGTGGGTGAAATAAAAGGAAGTCAATAGGTATAATTTGTATTGCCTGATATAAATATTTTTTCAATATATTACAAAATACAATATATCATAAATAATTAAATACACAAATGAAAATACATAAATATAGATATATAACAAATTTTTTGGCAAACATCCGCCACTATGAATTTATAAACGGAAAAAAAAAAGAAAAAAAAAAAAAAAAAAACAATTAACAACAAAGGAAAAGTTTATATCCAATAAAAAGAGCGAAATAATATAGTGAGTAAATTTACTGCAAGAGTTTATACTAATGAAAATCTAGTTTGAACCAGTGTGATTACTGAGGTGTAAAATATAAATTTCACTGTTTTGCTAATTAAATAATTTAAATCTTAAATTAAACCAATTATCAAGTGGGTGAAATAAAAGGAAGTCAATAGGTATAATTTGTATTGCCTGATATAAATATTTTTTCAATATATTACAAAATACAATATATCATAAATAATTAAATACACAAATGAAAATACATAAACATAGATATATAACAAATTTTTTGGCAAACATCCGCCACTATGAATTTATAAACGGAAAAAAAAAAAAAAAAAAAAAAAAAAAAAACAATTAACAACAAAGGAAAAGTTTATATCCAATAAAAAGAGCGAAATAATATAGTGAGTAAATTTACTGCAAGAGTTTATACTAATGAAAATCTAGTTTGAACCAGTGTGATTACTGAGGTGTAAAATATAAATTTCACTGTTTTGCTAATTAAATAATTTAAATCTTAAATTAAACCAATTATCAAGTGGGTGAAATAAAAGGAAGTCAATAGGTATAATTTGTATTGCCTGATATAAATATTTTTTCAATATATTACAAAATACAATATATCATAAATAATTAAATACACAAATGAAAATACATAAACATAGATATATAACAAATTTTTAGGCAAACATCCGCCAAGCCTGCAAGGCCGCCAAAAAAAATTAAAGATAAAATAATAACTAGTATCAAAACAGTTATAATGATGATAAAAACCAGACATACTATGATCACTCTTTTTTCTCACTTCAAATAAGCTCCATCCTTTCAAAATGTGTATAGATAATGAAAGGACAAAACAGCAAACCAACTCAAAATATATGTAGATCTTGAGTAGTTAGAGGAAAACCAGCATCATATTCAGGATGCAAGTTCTCTGAAAAGAGAAAAAAGAATAATTACAGTAAACAATATACATGTATGAAGTAAATAAAAAACACAGTTGTAACACATTACAACTTATATACTCTGATGCTTAATAATATTGATTATCTTTTTTCTGAAAAGTTCTGTACCAGCAAAATTTAAATGAAGCCCATCTCTCAGAGCAAATAAGGAAGCATCTGGGGCAATTGGTACTTTACGGAACGGAACGGAACGGAACGGAACAGAATTTCATTTAAGGTATCCAAAGGGGGCATTTATCAAAATTTCGAAAAATCTTTAAAACAAAACAAACTTTAAAATTTCTGTGTTTTACGGTTTTCCATATACAAATAACACAAATGTATACTTAATCTCATCTTCACAGGTGAAATGTGCAATAATGTATAACATCGGGAACTATTCTGTAAATGAATATGTCGGATTGTCCTGATAAATTATCATGAAATTAACGCATTTGCAAGTCATGCATTATGATATCTAGACTGACCTCACGTCGTCCTTTCCGACGATGATTAGAAACATTGGTTCTGATTTTAACTTTTTAAATTTATTATTCCGTTCCGTTCCGTTCCGTTCCGCAAAATACCAATTGCTCTGAGGAATTGGTATTTAACGGAATCGAACGGAAACAGACATCTTTAATGTAATTAAAGCAGTATGATAAAAAAAAATTGTCTGGCACCTCTTTTTGCATAAGTGGTATGTGTTTTAGATAGCATTTTCGACTTGATCAATAATAAAAAATTTAACACAAAGGCAGGTTACACAAAAAGTCTTTCTCCTTCCATCGGTAATTATATTTTAAAAAAGAGGCCTACAACAGCCCGTTCCGACGAGGATTAGAGACAGTGATCAAGTTGAATCTGATTTAAACTTTTTAATTTATTATTCCGTTCCGTTCCGTTCCGCAAAGTACCAATTGCTCTGAGGAATTGGTATTTAACGGAATCGAACGGAACCAGACATTTATAATGTAATAAAAGCAGTATGATAAAAAAAAAATGTGTCTGACACCCCTTTTTGCACGAGAAGTAAGTGTTTTAGATAGCATTCCCGACCTGATAAATAATTAAGAATTTAACACAAAGGCCGGATAAACAAAAAGTCTTACTTCTTCCATTGGTAATTATATTTTTTAAAAGAGGCCTTCCATCTCTCGTTCCGACGAGGATTAGAAACAGTGATCAAGTTGAATCTGATTTAAACTTTTTAATTTATTATTCCGTTCCGTTCCGTTCCGCAAAGTACCAATTGCTCTGAGGAATTGGTATTTAACGGAATCGAACGAAACCAGACATTTATAATGTAATAAAAGCAGTATGATAAAAAAAAATGTGTCTGACACCGCTTTTTGCAGAAGAAATAAGTGTTTTAGATAGCATTCCCGACCAGATAAATAATTAAGAATTTAAAACAAAGGCAGCTTAGACAAAAAGTCTTACTCCTTCCATTGGTAATTATATTTTTTAAAAGAGGCCTTCCACCTCTCGTGCCGACGAGGATTAGAAACAGTAATCAAGTTGAATCTGATTTAAACTTTTTAATTTATTATTCCGTTCCGTTCCGTTCCGCAAAGTACCAATTGCTCTGAGGAATTGGTATTTAACGGAATCGAACGGAACCAGACATTTATAATGTAATAAAAGCAGTATGATAAAAAAAAATGTGTCTGACACCCCTTTTTGCAGAAGAAATAAGTGTTTAAGATAGCCTTCCCAACCAGATAAATAATTAAAAATTTAAAACAAAGGCAGCTTAGACAAAAAGTCTTACTCCTTCCATTGGTAATTATATTTTTTAAAAGAGGCCTTCAACCTCTCGTGCCGACGAGGATTAGAAACAGTAATCAAGTTGAATCTGATTTAAACTTTTTAATTTATTATTCCGTTCCGTTCCGTTCCGCAAAGTACCAATTGCTCTGAGGAATTGGTTATTTAACGGAATCGAACGGAACCAGACAATTATAATGTAATAAAAGCAGTATGATAAAAAAAATGTGTCTGACACCCCTTTTTGCAGAAGAAATAAGTGTTTTAGATAGCATTCCCGACAAAATAAATAATTAAGAATTTAACACAAAGGCCGGATAGACAAAAAGTCTTACTTCTTCCATTGGTAATTATATTTTTTAAAAGAGGCCTTCCATCTCTCGTTCCGACGAGGATTAGAAACAGTGATCAAGTTGAATCTGATTTAAACTTTTTAATTTATTATTCCGTTCCGTTCCGTTCCGCAAAGTACCAATTGCTCTGAGGAATTGGTATTTAACGGAATTGAACGGAACCAGACATTTATAATGTAATAAAAGCAGTATGATAAAAAAAAATGTGTCTGACACCGCTTTTTGCAGAAGAAATAAGTGTTTTAGATAGCATTCCCGACCAGATAAATAATTAAGAATTTAAAACAAAGGCAGCTTAGACAAAAAGTCTTACTCCTTCCATTGGTAATTATATTTTTTAAAAGAGGCCTTCCACCTCTCGTGCCGACGAGGATTCTGAGAAACAGTAATCAAGTTGAATCTGATTTAAACTTTTTAATTTATTATTCCGTTCCGTTCCGTTCCGCAAAGTACCAATTGCTCTGAGGAATTGGTATTTAACGGAATCGAACGGAACCAGACATTTATAATGTAATAAAAGCAGTATGATAAAAAAAAATGTGTCTGACACCCCTTTTTGCAGAAGAAATAAGTGTTTTAGATAGCATTCCCGACCAGATAAATAATTTAGAATTTAACACAAAGGCAGCTTAGACAAAAAATCTTACTCCTTCCATTGGTAATTATATTTTTTAAAAGAGGCCTTCCACCTCTCGTGCCGACGAGGATTAGAAACAGTAATCAAGTTAAATCTGATTTAAACTTTTTAATTTATTATTCCGTTCCGTTCCGTTCCGCAAAGTACCAATTGCTCTGAGGAATTGGTATTTAACGGAATCGAACGGAAACAGACATCTTTAGTGTAATTAAAGCAGTATGATAAAAAAAAAATGTCTGACACCTCTTTTTGCATAAGTGGTATGTGTTTTAGATAGCATTCCCGACCAGATAAATAATTAAGAATTTAAAACAAAGGCAGCTTAGACAAAAAGTCTTACTCCTTCCATTGGTAATTATATTTTTTAAAAGAGGCCTTCCACCTCTCGTGCCGATGAGGATTAGAAACAGTAATCAAGTTGAATCTGATTTAAACTTTTTAATTTATTGTTCCGTTCCGTTCCGCAAAGTACCAATTGCTCTGAGGAATTGGTATTTAACGGAATCGAACGGAACCAGACATTTATAATGTAATAAAAGCAGTATGATAAAAAAAAATGTGTCTGACACCCCTTTTTGCAGAAGAAATAAGTGTTTTAGATAGCATTCCCGACCAGATAAATAATTAAGAATTTAACACAAAGGCAGCTTAGACAAAAAGTCTTACTCCTTCCATTGGTAATTATATTTTTTAAAAGAGGCCTTCCACCTCTCGTGCCGACGAGGATTAGAAACAGTAATCAAGTTAAATCTGATTTAAACTTTTTAATTTATTATTCCGTTCCGTTCCGTTCCGCAAAGTACCAATTGCTCTGAGGAATTGGTATTTAACGGAATCGAACGGAAACAGACATCTTTAATGTAATTAAAGCAGTATGATAAAAAAAAATTGTCTGACACCTCTTTTTGCATGAGTGGTATGTGTTTTAGATAGCATTTTCGACTTGATCAATAATAAAAAAAATTACACAAAGGCAGGTTACACAAAAAGTCTTTCTCCTTCCATCGGTAATTTTTATATTTAAAAGAGGCCTTCCACCTCTCGTTCCGACGATGATTAGAAACAGTAATCAAGTTGAATCTGATTTAAACTTTTTAATTTATTATTCCGTTCCGTTCCGTTCCGCAAAGTACCAATTGCTCTGAGGAATTGGTATTTAACGGAATCGAACGGAACCAGACATTTATAATGTAATAAAAGCAGTATGATAAAAAAAAAATGTGTCTGACACCCCTTTTTTTCAGAAGAAATAAGTGTTTTAGATAGCATTCCCGACCAGATAAATAATTTAGAATTTAACACAAAGGCAGCTTAGACAAAAAGTCTTACTCCTTCCATTGGTAATTATATTTTTTAAAAGAGGCCTTCCACCTCTCGTGCCGACGAGGATTAGAAACAGTAATCAAGTTAAATCTGATTTAAACTTTTTAATTTATTATTCCGTTCCGTTCCGTTACGCAAAGTACCAATTGCTCTGAGGAATTGGTATTTAACGGAATCGAACGGAAACAGACATCTTTAATGTAATTAAAGCAGTATGATAAAAAAAAATTGTCTGACACCTCTTTTTGCATAAGTGGTATGTGTTTTAGATAGCATTCCCGACCAGATAAATAATTAAGAATTTAAAACAAAGGCAGCTTAGACAAAAAGTCTTACTCCTTCCATTGGTAATTATATTTTTTAAAAGAGGCCTTCCACCTCTCGTGCCGATGAGGATTAGAAACAGTAATCAAGTTGAATCTGATTTAAACTTTTTAATTTATTGTTCCGTTCCGTTCCGCAAAGTACCAATTGCTCTGAGGAATTGGTATTTAACGGAATCGAACGGAACCAGACATTTATAATGTAATAAAAGCAGTATGATAAAAAAAAAATGTGTCTGACACCCCTTTTTGCAGAAGAAATAAGTGTTTTAGATAGCATTCCCGACCAGATAAATAATTAAGAATTTAACACAAAGGCAGCTTAGACAAAAAGTCTTACTCCTTCCATTGGTAATTATATTTTTTAAAAGAGGCCTTCCACCTCTCGTGCCGACGAGGATTAGAAACAGTAATCAAGTTAAATCTGATTTAAACTTTTTAATTTATTATTCCGTTCCGTTCCGTTCCGCAAAGTACCAATTGCTCTGAGGAATTGGTATTTAACGGAATCGAACGGAAACAGACATCTTTAATGTAATTAAAGCAGTATGATAAAAAAAAATTGTCTGACACCTCTTTTTGCATGAGTGGTATGTGTTTTAGATAGCATTTTCGACTTGATCAATAATAAAAAAAATTACACAAAGGCAGGTTACACAAAAAGTCTTTCTCCTTCCATCGGTAATTTTTATATTTAAAAGAGGCCTTCCACCTCTCGTTCCGACGATGATTAGAAACAGTAATCAAGTTGAATCTGATTTAAACTTTTTAATTGATTATTCCGTTCCGTTCCGTTCCGCAAAGTACCAATTGCTCTGAGGAATTGGTATTTAACGGAATCGAACGGAAACAGACATTTATAATGTAATAAAAGCAGTATGATAAAAAAAAATGTGTCTGACACCTCTTTTTGCAGAAGAAATAAGTGTTTTAGATAGCATTCCCGACCAGATAAATAATTAAGAATTTAACACAAAGGCCGGATAGACAAAAAGTCTTACTTCTTCCATTGGTAATTATATTTTTTAAAAGAGGCCTCCCACCTCTCGTTCCGACGAGGATTAGAAACAGTTATCAAGTTGAATCTGATTTAAACTTTTTAATTTATTTTTCCGTTCCGTTCCGTTCCGCAAAGTACCAATTGCTCTGAGGAATTGGTATTTAACGGAATCGAACGGAAACCGACATCTATAATGTAATAAAAGCAGTATGATAAAAACAAGTCAGACCATTCTTTTTTGAATGAGTGGTAAGTGTTTTAGATAGCATTTCGACTTGATCAATATTTAAATAAACAGCTGCGCCATGAGCGCATGATACGCCCGTCGTCTTGTGAAAAAACATAAATCTTTTTTGAATAACACAGGGTTGTACAGGATGTCATGCTTAGTATATCCTGACTCCTTCCTTATTCCCCCTCAATAGGAAGATTGTACAAGATGTATTTGGAAACCCGACGCAACATTAGCCTGTTAAGTTTTAAGCAATAGAGATACAGCGCAACATGTGAAAAAACCCTCTTTTTTTACAAAAAACTCAATAACTCGAAAATATAAAAATGAATCATCACCAAAAAGTATACAGATCTTTAGATTAATATAACAAAGAAGTGTGTAAAGTTTTAAGCAATAATCATAAATCGTTTTTGAGATATGGTGCGACATGTAAACCCCCCTTTTTTTTTTACAAAATACTCAATAACTCAAAAATGAAATTTTGAATCATCACCAAAACGTATACAGATCTTAAGATTAATATAACAAAGACATGTGTAAAGTTTTAAGTAATAATCATAAATCGTTTTTGAGATATGGTGCGACATGTAAAAAAACCCTCCCCCTTTTTTACAAAATACTCAATAACTCAAAAATTAAATTTTGAATCATCACCAAAAAGTATACAGATATTAAGATTAATATAACTAAGAAGTATTTAAAGTTTTAAGCCATAATCAAGAATCGTTTTTGAGATACGGTGCGACATGTGAAAAAAACACACCCCTGTTTTAGTTACAAAGTGCCGTAACTCAAAAAGTTGTAATCTTATTTTCACAAAAAACTATACAGATCATTTGACCATCATAAGAAACAACTATGTTAAGTTTCATGAAATTTGGATAAGTCGTTCTCAAGTTACGGTGCGACATGTTTACACCGGACAGACGGGCGGACGGACGGACACTGGACATTTGTATACCATAATACGTCCCGTCAAAATTGACGGACGTATAAAAAATAACACAAAGACAGGTTAGACAAAAGGTCTTTCTACTTCCATTGGTAATTATAAATTAAAAAAGGGGCCTTCCGAAGATGATTAGAAACAGTGATAAAAACTTGACAGACAAAAGATTGACGTGCAAGTTTAACACAATGTAATGTGATGCCTGAAACACTTCTCAAGCAACGTGGGTCCTATTTGGCACCACAAATAGCAGAGATCTACAAAAAGCTTGGCTGTGACAAAGAGACGTCTGCAGTACTCAAACTTTATTTATAGAACGAACAACATAAAAACAAGTACACAATCCCGAACCTAATAACCGTTACACTATCCCCCCTTTTCTTTATAAACAGACAGTTCTCAATAAGAATATCTCTTATTTTTTTGCACAAATGTTTTTGTCAATCTTTGAAACGTAAGGGTTGGTTTATTTTGCGTCCATATCGACTGATTTTAGGTGGGTGCTTTTCTTTTGTCATCTGATGATTCCCAGGTAAGTCTGGAGCCTGTGTTCTCGACTCACTGGAATCTGAACTGTCATCCATCTTGGGTGAAATCTTTGAATTCTTGCCCGAATCTAAACTTTGTATCGTCTGTTCTAATGAACATATGATATAGTCTTCAAATAGTGAATTCTCTTTCTTTGAACTATCAGATTTATCGTCGTTAGCCGCATCATAAGCATCTGAAATTTCGACAACAAATTCTTGCGATAGCTTAATATTCTTGTTCTCAAACCCACCTGAGTCTGGAGCCTGTGTCCTCGGCTCATGTGGCACATTTGAACCAATCGACTTACCTCGTCCATGTCTGAAACATTATCTTTTTCAAGATTATCCTGTAGGCGAGTTTCCACTAAAACCGACCCAGTGTTATTATTGTCTTGTAAGGAAGCTGGGTCTAAAACATCAACAATACTTTCTTTTAGACTTTCAACTTCTCCATATACATCTGTCTCGTCCATGGGCTTTAAAGTATCTAAAGTGGGTTCCATTTCAGCCGTCACTCTTGATATTTGGCAATCATTTTCTTTTCGATACCGTCCTGGTATCAGCTCATTATTTATCAGCAGATCACCTTGTTTGGTCATTATGATACCATCTACTTCTTTCAGTAAGTCTATTCCAATCAAAATATCATCTCTTATGGGGGCAATACATACTTTCCAAATCATCTCCTTTTTACCCAGTTGAAGCTTTGCAACAATATTCATGTCAGCCTCCATTTCTTTCCCATTTTCTGCATTCAATAAGCAAGCTTTTATACCGGTAGTACCGCTCAAACCAATACAATTTGCAAAGGATCTTGAAAGTACCGTTACATCTGCTCCTGTATCAACAATAGCATCGACCTTATTGCCATTGACTTGAATTGGAATGAGTAAATCTTGTCCTCTGCCAATTTGATAATATATCGCCTTTCACAATCAGCAGTATCTTGTCTTCTCATAGGGCTGGGGGATCGTGATCTTTTTGGACAATCACGTTTGAAATGGCTTTTATCGCCACAAAAATAACATCCCGTTGACTGTGCTGTCAAGGTAGCTGGTTTTGAATCATGCAGCATGGCCCTTTCTAAAAGATCTCTTAGTGCTTTGATTTCATTCTGTAATGTTTGATTATCTGGTTTCCGAAATGAATTTACCAACTGCCTAACGCTGTCCATCCCTTCATATTGGTCAGTACTGTTTTCCTCTTCCTCTTTCCACGTAACGCGTCTGGTCCTTTGTTTTGTATTATAATCATCATCCCTGCCCAACGTAGCATGATAATTGTGTTGTAGTTGTACAACAATATCTAGTGCTGAAGATACAGTCTTAGGTTGGTGGTTTAAAGCTTCATATGCTATTTTGGCGTTCTTGTGGCCCTTCAAAAAGTGTTCCGCTGCAAGTTCCTCTTGTAACTCGATACTACTTGTTGGGTATGCTCTTGAGACTAATCGTCTTACTTCTTCAGCAAACTCTTCATTCTTTTCATTGTGTTGTCTTAAATCAGATAGTTTTTTTCGTGCAGTGGATGGTGGGGGGGGGGGGGGGGGGGGGGGGGGCTCTTTTCGGTTGAAACTGTTTTCCATGTGACGCGAAATGGATTCAAAACTATCTCTTTCCTGTCGAGGAATTGCGGTCATAAATTTACTCGCCTGTCCTCGCAGGCATTCAATGTACCTATCTAACTTTTTCTCCTCTGTCCATTCGTTTCTCCTAGCTGCCCTGTTGAATGGGATAATAAACCCCTCATAATCATCCTTCCCGTCGGATGTTGGAAGTTTTTGGTGGGGAACGTCACTCTTTGGTACTTTTTGTCTTGTCTGCTGTGTATTGTTACTACTGTGCATAGCTTCAATATCACTAAAAAACGAAGGTTGTATGTTTCTTATCAAATCTTGTCTATTATTTGTGTTCATAGAACTCGACCTAGACTCCCATCTTTATATAGTGCTTAACAACGGTTTAAAAGGGGGGAGTGTTGTGGTATCCCTTGGTGTTGATGACAATGGTGTGTGTGAATTAGCATTTGGTCTGGGACTGTTCCCGCGACCAAACTGCAAACTCCCGTTCTGTCTGTCATCATCTTAATTCTGTGTTGCTGTATCCCTTTGTGTTGATGACAATGGTGTGTGTGAATTTGCATTTGGTCTTGAACTGTTCCCGCGACCAAACTGCAAACTTCCGGTCTGTATGTCATCATCTGTATTCTGGGACGATGGCCTGGGACTGTTCCCTCGACCGAACTGCAAATATCCTATTGGTTGATTATCTAAACTAAATGAAGGTGGTCTGGGACTGTTCCCACGACCGAACTGTAAATCCGATTTCGGCTTGCTATCTTGACCGAACAGAGATTGTCTGTGACTGTTCTCTTGGCCAACCTGAAAACTGTCAACTGGTTTGTTTTCGC
This sequence comes from Mytilus trossulus, assembly GCF_036588685.1. NCBI lineage: Eukaryota > Metazoa > Mollusca > Bivalvia > Mytilida > Mytilidae > Mytilus > Mytilus trossulus. The sequence goes on from NC_086374.1 coordinate 4,462,024, forward strand.
CTAACTTAGGGTCTAGGTGTTCTTTAATTCCATCATATAATCCATACTTTGGACAAATAGAAGACCCAGAAAAATCGTCAACTGTGTAACCGGAAGTATTAGTTCCTGTGCTCTTAATGTCGGATTTCGATGTCTCCCGGTTCTGCAAAAACGTATTGTTCAATTCTTCTATACTTCTACTTTGTTGGTAGAGTAGCTGCATTGTATTGGCAGAAACCTCTTCCTGTTTTCTAAACATATGTCATGGTGTCAGCCAAGGTTCCAATGTCGTTCCCCATTCTTTCTAACACGTTATGCATTTTTATGCCCAACTGATCACCATTTGGCGGGGAATCTTCGCTGACTTTTCGATCAGAACCCGTCTCTACTACTGTATCGTCATTCATGTTTATTATTAAATTGCAATTTATAAAAGATTGTAATTTTCAATCCTGTGGATCGACGTGTACTGAAAATGATTCCCTATCTAACCAATACTCTTGGCATATGTCAAGTGGTAATCTTCTAAACCACTTTTGTTCCCATATTCTTTTAGGATGAAGCCCGTCTCTTAGCAGGTGAAAATTAATATTTTGTCTGTTGTGTGATGACGAGTGGAATAGACCTGAGATAGTTGTGTAGAACAGTTTCACTCATAAGTCCTTTATTTTCTAAATTCGATCTGTAATACTTAAAAAACACGTATTACATGAAACAGTCTAAAAATATGCAAATTATTATGATACAAAATGCAAATCTTGACTAAAATAAAATAAAAATTAAAAAATTAAAATGTTTTTGTATGTCCGGTAATTTGGTGACGAGGTCGGAGCCACCGGAATTATTTTTTTCAAATGCAAATTTTCGTCAGCTAAATTTTTTGTAAAATTAAAACAATTTTCAGTATTTAAAGTATAAAAATCATACGATCTCACCGGAATAATTATGTTTGGGTTGTGATTGACGGGGATCCGCTTCTGGATCGCCCAATCGTCGACTCACGTGGTTTTCCAAACTGGCAACTTTCCGATGAATTTCCAAACTTCTCAGTCGAATAAATTCACAATAGTCGATACTTCTGACACCAGTGTGATGCCTGAAACATTTCTCAAGCAACGTGGGTCCTATTTGGCACCACAAATAGCAGAGATCTACAAAAAGCTTGGCTGTGACAAAAAGACGTCTGCAGTACTCAAACTTTATTTATAGAACGAACAACATAAAAACAAGTACACAATCCCGAACCCAATAACCGTTACAGTAATTAAAAAATTGACACTGTCATAGTTTAAGTACACTTGTATTTCTACATCAAAAGCTTATGTCATTCGCACTGTATATTGTCAAAGTTGCGGACTTCTAATTTAATAAAAGGTTGATTTTGATATTTTCATTTGTAACCACTGTAATGACGCCGGGTATAATTGACGAGAGCTTTGTTTTTATTCAAGACATTTTTTTCATTTTTTTTTAACTTAAATACACATGCATGATATTCATTAGCACAATTTAAAACTTACATTCAAATGAATTCCAAGAGGATCAACATTACTTTAGACATACAAATGTAGCAACTCATTCCGAACTTTAATAATTAACGACAACTTTTTTTTGCCCATTTCATCATTTTTTTTCCCGAAAATTTTAAAATATAATAAGGAATGGATGGATTTTGGGTAACCTGCATTTGTGTTAAATTATTTATTAATGATCAGGTCGAGAATGCTATCTAAAACAATTACCACTCATTCAAAAAAAGAAGTGTCAGCCTTTTTTTATCATACTGATTTTATTACATTTGTAGATGTCTGTTTCCGTTCGATTCCGTTAAATACCAATTCCTCAGACCAATTGGTACTTTGCGGAACGTGCAATGTGAAAAATGCCCGGCAGGCATGGCTTTTTATCAGGAATTTAATGTAAAAAAAACTCATCAAAATCGGACTTGAAATAAAAAACAAATATATTTTTTCAGGCCCCCCCCCCCCCCCCCCCCCCCATTGGCCCCTTAATCTCGGGTCCCATAAGAGCAATATAAATCCATAGGCAGTCTACAAATAGAAAATTTATAAGGAATATAAAGAACAGGTTTTTATTACATTATAGATGTCTGTTTCCGTTCGATTCCGTTAAATACCAATTCCTCAGAGCAATTGGTACTTTGCGGAACGGAACGGAACGGAATAATAAATTAAAAAGTTTAAATCAGATTCAACTTGATCACTGTCTCTAATCATCGTCGGAACGGGCTGTTGAAGGCCTCTTTTTTAAAATATAATTACCGATGGAAGGAGAAAGACTTTTTGTGTAACCTGCCTTTGTGTTAAATTTTTTATTATTGATCAAGTCGAAAATGCTATCTAAAACACACACCACTCATGCAAAAAGAGCTGTCAGACAATTTTTTTATCATACTGCTCAAATTACATTATAGATGTCTGTTTCCGTTCGATTCCGTTAAATACCAATTCCTCAGAGCAATTGGTACTTTGCGGAACGGAACGGAACGGAATAATAAATTAAAAAGTTGAAATCAGATTCAACTTGATCACTGTCTCTAATCATCGTCGGAACGGGCTGTTGAAGGCCTCTTTTTTAAAATATAATTACCAATGGAAGGAGAAAGACTTTTTGTGTAACCTGCCTTTGTGTTAATTTTTTTATTATTGATCAATTCGAAAATGCTATCTAAAACACATACCACTCATGCAAAAAGAGGTGTCAGACAATTTTTTTTATCATACTGCTTTTATTACATTATAGATGCCTGTTTCCGTTAATTCAATTCCGTTAAATACCAATTCCTAAGAGCAATTGTAACTTTGCGGAACGGAACGGAACGGAATAATAAATTAAAAAGTTTAAATCAGATTTAACTTGATTACTGTTTCTAATCCTCGTCGGCACGAGAGGTGGAAGGCCTCTTTTAAAAAATATAATTACCAATGGAAGGAGTAAGACTTTTTGTCTAAGCTGCCTTTGTTTTAAATTCTTAATTATTTATCTGGTCGGGAATGCTATCTAAAACACTTAATTCTTCTGCAAAAAGGGGTGCCAGACACATTTTTTTTTATCATACTGCTTTTTTTACATTATAAATGTCTGGTTCCGTTCGATTCCGTTAAATACCAATTCCTCAGAGCAATTGGTACTTTGCGGAACGGAACGGAACGGAATAATAAATTAAAAAGTTAAAACAGATTCAACTTGATCACTGTTTCTAATCCTCGTCGGCACGAGAGGTGGAAGGCCTCTTTTAAAAAATATAATTAACAATGGAAGGAGTAAGACTTTTTGTCTAAGCTGCCTTTGTTTTAAATTCTTAACTATTTATCTGGTCGGGAATGCTATCTAAAACACTTATTTCTTCTGCAAAAAGGGGTGTCAGACACATTTGTTTTATCATACTGCTTTCATTACATTATAAATGTCTGGTTCCGTTCGATTCCGTTAAATACCAATTCCTTAGAGCAATTGGTACTTTGCGGAACGGAACGGAACGGAATAATAAATCAAAAAGTTTAAATCAGATTCAACTTGATCACTGTTTCTAATCCTCGTCGGATCGAGAGATGGAAGGCCTCTTTTAAAAAATATAATTACCAATGGAAAGAGTAAGATTTTTTGTCTAAGCTGCCTTTGTTTTAAATTCTTAATTATTTATCTGGTCGGGAATGCTATCTAAAACACTTATTTCTTCTGCAAAAAGGGGTGTCAGACACATTTTTTTTATCATACTGCTTTTATTACATTATAAATGTCTGGTTCCGTTCGATTCCGTTAAATACCAATTCCTCAGAGCAATTGGTACTTTGCGGAACGGAATAATAAATTAAAAAGTTTAAATCAGATTCAACTTGATTACTGTTTCTAATCCTCGTCGGCACGAGAGGTGGAAGGCCTCTTTTAAAAAATATAATTACCAATGGAAGGAGTAAGACTTTTTGTCTATCCGGCCTTTGTGTTAAATTCTTAATTATTTATTTTGTCGGGAATGCTATCTAAAACACTTATTTCTTCTGCAAAAAGGGGTGTCAGACACATTTTTTTTTATCATACTGCTTTTATTACATTATAAATGTCTGGTTCCGTTCGATTCCGTTAAATACCAATTCCTCAGAGCAATTGGTACTTTGCGGAACGGAACGGAACGGAATAATAAATTAAAAAGTTTAAATCAGATTCAACTTGATTACTGTTTCTAATCCTCGTCGGCACGAGAGGTGGAAGGCCTCTTTTAAGAAATATAATTACCAATGGAAGGAGTAAGACTTTTTGTCTAAGCTGCCTTTGTTTTAAATTCTTAATTATTTATCTGGTCGGGAATGCTATCTAAAACACTTATTTCTTCTGCAAAAAGGGGTGTCAGACACATTTTTTTTTATAATACTGCTTTTATTACATTATAAATGTCTGGTTCCGTTCGATTCCGTTAAATACCAATTCCTCAGAGCAATTGGTACTTTGCGGAACGGAACGGAACGGAATAATAAATTAAAAAGTTTAAATCAGATTCAACTTGATCACTGTTTCTAATCCTCGTCGGAACGAGAGATGGAAGGCCTCTTTTAAAAAATATAATTACCAATGGAAGAAGTAAGACTTTTTGTCTATCCGGCCTTTGTGTTAAATTCTAAATTATTTATCAGGTCGGGAATGCTATCTAAAACACTTATTTCTCGTGCAAAAAGGGGTGTCAGACACATTTTTTTTTTATCATACTGCTTTCATTACATTATAAATGTCTGGTTCCGTTCGATTCCGTTAAATACCAATTCCTCAGAGCAATTGGTACTTTGCGGAACGGAACGGAACGGAATAATAAATTAAAAAGTTTAAATCAGATTCAACTTGATCACTGTCTCTAATCCTCGTCGGAACGGGCTGTTGTAGGCCTCTTTTTTAAAATATAATTACCGATGGAAGGAGAAAGACTTTTTGTGTAACCTGCCTTTGTGTTAAATTTTTTATTATTGATCAAGTCGAAAATGCTATCTAAAACACATACCACTTATGCAAAAAGAGGTGTCAGACAATTTTTTTTTTTATCATACTGCTTTAATTACATTAAAGATGTCTGTTTCCGTTCGATTCCGTTAAATACCAATTCCTCAGAGCAATTGGTACTTTGCGGAACGGAACGGAACGGAATAATAAATTTAAAAAGTTAAAATCAGAACCAATGTTTCTAATCATCGTCGGAAAGGACGACGTGAGGTCAGTCTAGATATCATAATGCATGACTTGCAAATGCGTTAATTTCATGATAATTTATCAGGACAATCCGACATATTCATTTACAGAATAGTTCCCGATGTTATACATTATTGCACATTTCACCTGTGAAGATGAGATTAAGTATACATTTGTGTTATTTGTATATGGAAAACCGTAAAACACAGAAATTTTAAAGTTTGTTTTGTTTTAAAGATTTTTCGAAATTTTGATAAATGCCCCCTTTGGATACCTTAAATGAAATTCTGTTCCGTTCCGTTCCGTTCCGTAAAGTACCAATAGCCGCATCTGGAATATTGTCGAGTACGAAACTCCTATACAAATTACAATATAATAAATTATTTCTTTTACACAATCTTTTTAACTCAGTATTAACTTTATTAACTTTAGCTCCAGTTTTCATGTGATCAACTGGTCTAGGAAGAATAGAAGTAAAGATCAACTTAGCAAATGTCATCTTTTTTAACTTGTGAATTAAATCTCCGAAATATGATATAATAGTATCTAGGGATTGAGACGAAGAAATATTATTAGTACCAACATGAACTATAACGAAATCTAATGAAATTAAATCTACTTTCCCAGATGAAATTAACTCAGTAAGACGACCAATAGTGGCACCAGGAAAGGCCTGAGTTGTACACCCATCTATTCCACTAACATATTTAGGTATAGACGCTGACACAATGGTCGCCCTTTTTTCAAAGAAATTCCCTGTAAAAATTTATAATAAAACATTTGAAATATGTGCCGTCATCTTTTCTGCTACTGAAATCTTATCATCTAATGAAAATTTTAAATATCTTTTATAAGCATCACTTTTCCAATCTCCGTACAATTGAATTAATTCAGTAGGTACTTCTGCTGCAAAAGCCCAGCTAGCCCCCCCCTCGCCTAAAACTATGTGTAGAATATGAACAAGCATCTAAACCAATCTCAGTAATTAACTGTCTCAATATTGTCTGAAATTGTCTATACGTGACAGGTACACATAATTTATGTTTTATAAAACAATAAGCTGGACTCTTATCAGAAGTACAAACTAAAGACTTCATATTCAAAAAAGCTTGAACGGGACACAATGGAGAATCTGGTATCGAGACTAAAGGTATCAATAATTCTCTCTCACCAAACTGAATGGTTTTCGACCAGTTAACACTTATCAATAATAGCTTACGCTTACAATCGAAAATAATACTATCCCTACAAAGCTGCTTATTATGATCAAAAGTAGAAATGGAGTCTGGCACCAAATCAGATTTACTAAACATTAGAAAAAAGGCATGTAAAAATAAACACCATATAGTAGCATCATATGCACTATTCATATCCAGCTTCCTATGAATTTGAAGTAAAATGTGAGGAGTAATTGGCAAGGCCTGTTTTTGACAATGTGCCTTAATTCTACATAAACCTCTTAATACTAATCTCAAATGAAAAGCTTCAAACTGTGGATATTCTAAATCTAACAATAAATGCAGATATCTTACTGAACTAAGATAATTCTTTATAGAGTCAACAGATTTAAAACTTCTACTTAGAAACTGTGCATATAGTGTCAAAACATGAACTGTAGCAGGAACAGGCATAAGTTCAAAATATATACAAAACATAAAATATGATTCTAACTGAGTTTTCTTATTTTTATAAGTACTCTCCGCAAAAGCATGTTTAGCAGAATCTTTACATTGAAACCGCAGAACCTCTAACTCTGTAAAATAAATTACCAATTATTTAAAAATGAAAAATCTGACATGAGAACTGGTACCTCTTCATATCTATCTACTGAAATAGCTGACTAAAATAACTCTCTGTATTTATGACTACAATGCCATCGAGACAAATAGTCAGCAAGTCTATTTTCTACACCTAAAATGTGTCTGGCTCGAACTTCAAACTGAAAACTTGCTTGAATAAAACAAAGCTCTCTCAAACAAGTTTGCATAAAAGCATCCTTAGATGAACCTGAATCGATGACCTGAACAGACGCCTCATTATCACAAAAGATCAGAATTTTTTTCCCACAAAATGTTTTCCCCCAAATTTTAACCGCAACTACAATAGCAAGTAACTCCAAACAATTGATATGTAATTGATCTTTTGTGATATCAGAAGGAAAAACAGCATGAAAATACTGATTTGAAGTAATAGCTCCAAACCCTTCTAAACAAGCATTGCTTGAAAAAATCTCATCTGGAGACGACCAATCTTCAAGAGACATCATCGAGATACCATTATAGCTCGACAGAAACCTATGCCACCACAATAAGTCTTTCTGTACCTCTACCGGAATCTTTCTATATATCTTATGTCCACTGCCCACAACATTTGAAGGGAAAGCACTACGAAGCCAGTTCAACAAACGATTGACAAATAATCAACCGGGTCGTACACAGGTGGACACAAAATGAAGTTTCCCAAGTATTGACTGTAACTCTCTTAAAGAAGCTTTTTTCTTTCTTAACTAAGCCTGAACTAACAACGAAATCTCTAGAACACGATCTGAAGTAACTTCCAAAGTCAACTTCACAGTGTCAACTGTGATTCCTAAAAATTCCATCCTCGTAGTAGGAGCTACTCCTTTTTGCTTTGACTCCTCTAGCCCACAACTATCTAGTAATGCACCTAAAGCAATATAAGCTTCATCAGCTTTATCCACCGTATCCGCACCACCAAAATCATCTAGATAGTTGATAACCATGTATCCCATCTTATAAAACATAAAACTAACAGCTGTAGTGATTCTTTGACAAATCAAAGCACTAATTTCAACGTAATATCAAATTCAAAAATGTAAAGAAAACACTTTGCAATAGTATAAATAAACAATTAACAATAAAGAAAAAGTTTATATCCAATAAAAAGAGCGAAATAATATAGTGAGTAAATTTAATGCAAGAGTTTATACTAATGAAAATCTAGTTTGAACCAGTGTGATTACTGAGGTGTAAAATATAAATTTCACTGTTTTGCTAATTAAATAATTTAAATCTTAAATTAAACCAAGGTTTTAACCACAAAAGGAGGGTTGGGATTGATTTTGGGAGTTATGGTCCCTACAGTATAGGAATAAGGGGCCAGAAGAAGCATTTTGTTTCTAGTTTCCAGTCAATAATTTGTGGAATGGTTTATACATCTCTCTGAAATTGTACCACAAGTTTCCATACCACAAAGGGATGGTAAGGATTGGCTTTGAAGGGGGGATGTTATGACTCAAATCGTTTAGGTGGTCATAAAAGGGGAAAACAAGGGTTTATTTCCTCAATTACACTGCTTTAAAATTATGTATAAAGAAATGCTGTATTGTCTTGATGTGATAAGCTGTCGATGTCAATTTTTTTTTAAAGTTACTACATGTATTTTAAACTAGAGTCACTCACCTTGGTTTATGTGCATATTAAACAAAGGAAACAGATGGATTCATCACAAAATTGTGTTTGTAGATCATACTTTACTGATCATTCTTGTTACTTACAATTTTCTCTTTCTGTAATGAACTTCAATGAGGCCCTTTAGTTACAGAGGAGTTACAGAGGAAAACCCTTTGTAAAAACTTACCATTTACCAAATTAATGATTTTTTTTTTAAAATGACTATAAAGGTCAAAAACTCCTTAAAGGGTCAACTGACCATTTTGGTAATGTTCACTTATTTGTAGATCTTAATTTGCTGAAGATTATTTCAGTTAACAATTTATCTCTATCTATAATAGTATTCAAGATAATAACCAATAAATTACCAATTCAGGGGCAGCAGCCCAACTACCCATTGTCTGATTCATCTGAAAATGTCAGGGCACATAGATCTTGACCTAGTTAACAATTTCACCCCATGTCAGATTTGCTCTAAATGCTTTAAATTTGGTTTCAGAGCTATAAGCCAAAATATACATTTTTTTTTTGTAAAAGTTAAGGATGATGGACACCAAGTGATGAGAAAAATGCTGATTAAGGAATATTTCATACCAATATTTTTAGCCATGATTATGCACTAGAATTACATGCCATTTTCTTTGGTTTTTCTGTCAACCAAATTATCAATTTCAGTGTAGATAAGTTATATGCACTTAAAAGGGCATAGACATTAGAAAAAAATGATTTAATAATTTCTTTTAATATCAATGTTTTCATAATTTGCATCTTAATAGTGTACATGTACATCTTATCGATAATTTTAATGAGGTAAATAGTTTTGTTTTGTTATTTATAGTTACATACTTGTTTGCTTACGTTCTAATTGAAATTAAATCACTGCAGCAACCATGCAAGCATAAAAAAATGAGCGACTGCAGATATTTAGTTTTTGCTTACTCAATGTTTTACAAATCCAACAGTACCCCTGGTTTCAAAATTGGTAAAAGCTTGTTGTGTATGAATATAGATCACTTTCATTTCAATACTCTCTTTGAACTACTCAATAACCTGAATATACATGTATGTTGATATTGCAGCCAATAGGCCAATGGAATACTGTGTTTATTGCAACTGTCATTATTTGTTTCAGGAAGGTGGATTCTACGTTGAATGTGGGGCCTTAAATGGAGAAAAGGGTTCAAATTCCTTGTTTTTTGAAAGAGTTCGTAAATGGAACGGTTTGTTGATAGAAGGTGATCCTACCAACTATGCTGAATTAAAGAAGATAAATAGAAAGGCATTTTCAATAAATGCCTGCATCAGTCCAAGGGCCACACCATTTAAGGTAAACCATGACGACCTACAGAACAATATTTTGTACTATGTTAATTTATAAATTTATTTATGATAGAAGTTTTCATGTCATAGTTAGACCTTCTAAATTAGTGATTAATATAGACTTAGTACTTGATGTAGTATCCAACATTTTCACTAAAATTAATTTGGCTCGTTTAATTTTCATAAAATTTGGTCAAAGTATTTACTTTATTTATGATGTTGTTTTACTTTTTCAGGCCAAGTTTCACAAAGCTTTCAACATGGGACGTGCTATTCATGATGCACAGTCTGAAAATTGGGTAAAAAGAAATCATAAAAATACAGATTTGGTAGAAATGGAATGTTTCCCATTATATTCTTTGATGCTAGCATTGAACAGAACAACCATTGATTTCTTCAGTTTAGACGTGGAAGGAGATGAAGTTAACGTTCTAAAGACAATACCATTTGACAAGTTAAATATAAAGATGATGACAGTAGAATATGCACACGGTGGAGCAGGTGGGGCTGATATGCAAAGGTTTCTACAGAGTAAAGGTTACGAGGTTATTCTCAAGGTCTCCAAAGATAACTGGGGTGTCAACAATTTAATCTTTAGAAAGAAAGGTGTAGCTGATGGTAGTACAATTTAAGCAGCAATCTAAATGATAATATTGTCACAGGAAAACTTTAAGCAGCAATCTAAATGATAATATTGTCACAGGAAAACTTTAAGCAGCAATCTAAATGATAATATCTTTACACGAAAACTTTCAGGAATTGAAGATTTGTTTAACAATCACATTTGTAAGATCTGAGACAAACTATAAGCAATTTTATCATTTCAAAAGTTTTCCTCAACCTTTCTTAACGTTTTAAATTTAGCTGAACAGTCATGTTATTTCTCTAGTCGGCAAGCAAGAGTCATTTAAAAGTACATAGATCTAATTATACACCCGCTTTCAAAAAAGGGGGGTATACTGTTTTACCTCTGTCTGTCAGTCCGTCGGTCCGTCCCATGAATATTTTTTCGTAGCATTTTTCTCAGGAACTACAATACAAGGATTTCTGAAATTTGGTTTCAGTGTTTATCTAAGTCAGCTATACTGTGTGATGCGTTTTCAGATTGATCACTTGACAACTTCCTGTTTACCGAACACTTGTATGATTTTACACATGATAGCCAAGTTGAAAATTTTCGTCACATTTTTCTCAGGAACTACAATACAAGGATTTGTGAAATTTGGTTTCAGGATTTATATAAGTCAGCTATACCGTGTGATGCGTTTTCAGATTCATCACTCAACTTTCTGTTTACCGAACACTTGCATATTTTTACACTTTTAATATTATCCACTTGCGGCGGGGGTATCATCAGTGAGCAGTAGCTCGCAGTTTTACTTGTTACTTGATCCTTTATATTTTAAGAAATTTAAAAATGTAGTTGAAATTTCTCTTGAAGAATTATGTTTGCTGTATTAAAGGTGTTTTTCAAAAAGGTCAATCTTTTTAAAAATTACAGGTTACAATTAAATGCATTTACTTGAGATTGTGTCAAAATCATGCCACATTTCTTATCATTTAGTCAAATTTTCATTGCGTAAACCAAAGATCATAATATTAAAGTATTATTTGATAATAAAGACATTAAGAAGGGTATTTTATCACTGCCAAAAATACAGCAGAACACATTAATTGGTGTATATTACATGTACTAGTATAAGGAATATAATGATTTTGACCCATGTATTTGAATGTTCACTGAAACTAGTATATATATATATTTTCTTGAAATGAAAAAAGTTTTAATGAAATTATAACTTTTAAACTATTTATTTATAATCTTTATTATTTTCCTTTCTTATGTTTTTTATCATATACAAAAATCAAAATACTGTGACAATAAAAAAAAGGTTGCAGGAAAAAATTTGGCAAGTTAATCTGTGTCAACAGTTAATTTTGTCCTAGTGACCCTGCCTATGATAGTATGGCTGCATTATGTTTTCTAGTCTGTGTGTCTGTTGGTCCTTTCTTTCATTTATTTATTCCTCTCCCACAAGTGTTAGGTTAAGAACTGATGAAAGTTTGGGTTTGGGTAATTAACCATGGAGTTTTGTTCAAATCACAACTTGAACGTTCATTATTTTTACTTTTAAAATTACTAGTATAAGGAAAATAATTATTTTGACCCATGTATTTGAAGGTTCACTGAATATGGAAATGCAATACTGCTAGAGGGCATTGCATCTGATTGACACATAAACTTGTCTATGAATATCACCATATTAATCATTGAGTATTATATATCAAATTAATCAGTGTAATTATTTTACTGACTCCATTCTACAGATACCAGTGATTTTTGAAAGAGAAATACATGTAAACATTTTTTATATATTCTATTTTTGGTTCCCTTGTGGGACTCTTTTTCAATGTTATATTTTGAATCTCTTTATTTTATACTATTGCTGTTACTTTAAAGTTTTATAGAATTAAATGTATATTTATTTTTCAAACAAGATGTTTCTTTTTCCTTAAAAAATTATGACTTTTTTAACCATCTGCCCCAGAGACTGACCTCAAACCCATGGGTTTCAGTCAATTTCAATGTTAAAGTCAAAACAGCTTTGCTCTTAATCAGAACTATGTTCCTGCTAATTGGTATATACTGTTTCCTGAATTGGTCCCGTCTGAAGTAAACCAAGTTAACAACTATAGGTCATTGTATCACTTACAAGAATGAGCAAGACCCAAACCACATGGAATGCTATACTAAAATTGAGAATGGAAATGAGGAATGTGTCAAAGAGACAACAACCCGACCATAGAAGAAACAACAACAGAAGGTCACCAACAGGTCTTCAATGTAGCGAGAAATTCCAGCACCTGTAGGCATATACTGTATACATGTCCTTACATGACTAATGCAATTCAATTCAAACAAGAAAAGTACCTAGTTTCATGAACAAAACAATAAATGAAAAACAAATGATATACAGCAACAAACAACAACCACTAAACTACAGGCTGCTGAATTGGGCCAATAAACTACAGGCTGCTGACTTGAGCCAATAAACTACAGGCTGCTGACTTAGGCCAATAAACTACAGGCTGCTGACTTTGGCCAATAAACTACAGGCTGCTGACTTAGGCCACTAAACTACAGGCTGCTGACTTAGGCCAATAAACTACAGGCTGCTGACTTGGGCCACTAAACTACAGGCTGCTGACTTGGGCCAATAAACTACAGGCTGCTGACTTATGCCACTAAACTACAGGCTGCTGACTTAGGCCAATAAACTACAGGCTGCTGACTTGGGCCAATAAACTACAGGCTGCTGACTTGGGCCACTAAACTACAGGCTGCTGACTTGGGCCACTAAACTACAGGCTGCTGACTTGGGCCAATAAACTACAGGCTGCTGACTTGGGCCAATAAACTACAGGCTGCTGACTTGGGCCAAAAATTTACAGGCTGCTGACTGACCACTAAACTACAGGCTGCTGACTTGGGACAGGCACATATTGAATGTGGTGCAGATAAACATGCCCTTTCCCTAACCTAGGATAGAGGTGTAATAGTACAACATATAAATATATGAGGTACATTCTGATTTACCTATTTTTGCCTTTATAATGGTTTTTAGACATTAAAATTCTATAAAAAAAAAAATCTCCCCTATTGTGAGGTACAATTCTGTCATTTCGTGTCTTGTGGAGAGTTGTCTCATTGGCAATCATACCATATCTTTTTATTGTTTTGAAAATTGCATTTCATATAAGTTCTTCAATAAAAGGTTACATGTATATTATAATATGAATTAGGTTGTGGTTGGCCTACTGAATGTGATTTTCTTCCGATATTTAAATACCATGAGCAGCACAAAAAGTGCACAAAAAATGGCGCTGGTTTTGGTCTAGTCAACCTATTCTGAGGATTTTATGTCATCCATGTTGTTGTTATTATACCCCAACTCAGATGACATGTACACTTGACAATTTGTCTATATAGGAAAAATGTTTGACCTATTGCTAAAAATAACTATCATGAATTGCTATTGATGAATGAACCAAATTAAGAGGTATAAGGCAAGATGGTTCCTGTAAGAAGGGATTGTACTCTGTACAATGATTCTATAGGCTTTAACTAAAAAATGCATAATTTAAAGAACATTATATTACTAAATTAAAATATGCATCCATGTGCAATGGGAATCAGGTCAAGGTACTGAGTTCCCTCAACAAGAAATAATTCTCATTGAATACTAAAAAAATCACCATTGGGTTTGTTATTGGCCCATGCACCAGAGAACCTTCAACAACAAAAAAACATTTACAATACAATGATTTTGTAAACCAAATTAAAGGTGAACTACTAGGAATCTACTAGTAGTATATTTATGATAAAGAACCAATTTGGTGCCAACAGTTCATGAGACTGCAGTTTTGATGTGTTCATTTTGCATATTATGTTAAAAAATATAATATGTAGGAAGGAACTCTGATTGCAAAAATTATCATTAATACCAGATATATGTTTGACAACTGAGCAAGAAGAAACAACAACATTCAGCTAAACAAGATATAGGTTTGACAGTTGAGTCTTAAAATTCACAGGGACTCTCAGAAGCCTATAGTTTATGATAAGTGATCTTTAAGTTTAAACTGTAACCATACTAACCTCAACCTATTGAACTAACTAGCAGGCACATAGGTGTTTCTCGTTGGGTTGTTTATATAGATTTATAGACACTCAGACGTTTGTTTTCATTTTGTTGTACAAAAAAATAGGTTCAATCATGTACAAAGGAAGATAACTCAATTTTTTAATTTGTTTAGCTTAACTTCGAAACATTTTGAAAGGAATCTTTATCGTTCAGAGCTCTAAAGCACTTTTATATTTAGTAGTGGGTGTAAAGATACTTTCAAAAGATAAAATTATTCTGATTCATGCCGGTAAATAACTGTTTGATCCTTATAGACATGTAATTGTAATACATTGTGATTAAAAAGCTTAAACTTTGTTCTACAACATCGTGTTGGTTTTATGAAAGTGGTAATATAAATGAATACAATAAACATGTATATATTGGACATTAACTACATGCATTTTGTTTGGTCAAGATCCTTACCGACGAAGTCTGAAAGTATAGACACACTACAAAAATATATTTACCAAATTATTTTATCAAATTATTTACCAAATTAGGGGCCCAGGAGGGCATACCATACAGACAATAATATTATAAACAACAACATATGCAATACACACACAATAAAAGATATGTAACAAGTGTTATAAAAATAATAAAATAAAATAATATACCACAGAAAATACACTCAACAAAATAGTAGCAATGTATTCAACGAATACTATGTTGAAATTGACTCAAGTGCGCCTGGTCACTTTGAAAAGACAAACATGAGAATATAATAGATATTCCCTTTGGAAGTTATGGTTGAATTATATACACGATTTAATTCATTTTTTAACTGGTGATACAAATAGAGTGAAACTAAATGTAAATATCCTGTCTACAAGTACCTATGGTCCATGCAGCGTCGGTGATTCCCTCGTGATCATGATAGATTATATCGTCGGTTCTATGTGACGTCTTCGCCTTTGTGATGCCGTTAACGATAAAGTCTTTAAAAGTCGAGAAATCTCCTCTCAGCACTCACATGAAGGAAATATAAAAAGCCGATATGCATTGCTATGTTACAGAGACTAACAGTCCAAAGGCAGCGGTACCATAACGTACGTACATAGTTACATTCTATATACATTCTGATATGATTTTCAAACCTATACATGTTTGAATAGTATATGATATTGGTCCGTAAGGTTATCTAATCGAATTTTTTTCGAGGTAAATATCCGGCTATGGAAATAAGTAACACAAACCCCATCAAAACTTGCTGGGGGTGATCCCCGTTGTTCTGGAGGGTAAGTTAGATTTGCGTTTCTTACTATACAAATCCTTGATCATATGAATAAAATGTGTATAAGGAGCATTATAACATGCACCAATCATAGAAACAAAGGGTTGTTTACTATGCCAACAAATAGAATTCTAGATGCATAAAAGCCTTTATTAGTATGGAAAGCCAACGGGTCAAAATTCTTAATTCGTAACTTGTAACTGTGTAATTTCTAAATTGTTAATTCGTAAATTGTCAATTTGTAACTTGCACCTTTGTAGTTTCGACATTCTTAAACGGTAATTTGTCAGTTTGTTACTTGTAACTGTGCAATTTCTTAATGCTTCATTCGTAAATTGTCAATTTGTAACTTGTTTTTTGTTAACAAAATTCAACATTCTTCATTATTAATTGTCAATTTGTAACTTGTAGATCTCAAAATTCTTTATTGGTAAATTGTCTTTTTGCATATTTTGTACAAAAAAATGTACAACAAATATGTAACACAGCAACAAATGACAACCACTGATTTGAGCAAGGCACATACATACAGCATGTGGCGGAGTTTATACGGCAATGAAACAATATTCAAAGATCTAATAAAAGAGTTGAATTAGGATCGATATGTAAGATTAGCAGTGCGCGGTAAACAATGTACATCTCCGTACAATCAAACTTCAAAACCAAATCTTTGTATTTATGGAAGAAGTTAGTAAAGGTTTTAAGTTATTT
Source organism: Mytilus trossulus (assembly GCF_036588685.1). Classification (NCBI taxonomy): domain Eukaryota; kingdom Metazoa; phylum Mollusca; class Bivalvia; order Mytilida; family Mytilidae; genus Mytilus; species Mytilus trossulus. Next base: position 4,478,562 of record NC_086374.1, read on the forward strand.
ATGGTAACGAAAGCTTTACCAGTTATATATGGAATACGTTCATCAAAGTAAAAAAAAAACCACCACAACAGACACGGGCATAGCGAACAAGTTGTACAATATAAACACCGAAACGTGGTCAGCCAAAGGAACATTACCATCCAAATTAAAAAGGAAAATTAACAATAGGAAACTGAAAATTGTCCAATTTGCCGTACATTGTAATGTGGAGTGACCTTCTGCTGTTGTTTTTTTCTATGGTCGGGTTGTTGTCTCTTTGACACAAAGTTCCCCATTTCTATTCTCAATTTTATTTCCATTGTAAATTGAAAGCAAAATATCTAAATCTTGAAACGGACAGTTATTTCCATTTAAATTTTATCTATTTAAAAGTTAGTTCCTTTGTGTAAATTTCGCTATTATAATATTTAGAAAATTATTGATTATTTAACGAAATATCATCAAGATAACAGTAGGTGTTGTTGAATTTGTCAATCAAATGCGATTTAAACGGGTCTGTACTGAGTTTGGTAATAAACAATACAAAAACTGGTCTGTTATTAAAAGTGCCCGATTAGTTCCCCTAGGAATACATATATACAACCTGTCGATAAACTTTGTTGACGAAACGTACGTAAATATCATCAAGTAGAACATTAAGTTTAACAGCTTCAATCATCTCGTCACACATCCAGTAAGTATAGGGCGTGAGGCTGGCATATTTATCATGTATGTTATGACAACTTTTACAGACATTTCTGACAGCTGATCATCTATAGTGGTTGGACCATCTCGATTGTAGAAGTTTGTTTAGCTTTATGAGGGTCCCATAAATACTGGAATATATTCCAGTTTTGATCAAACTAACGCAAGATATGTCATGGGTTGATTTTATGACATTATTTTATTAAATTTCTTTTCTGAAAGCCTAAATATTTTTTGCCATTTGCTATGCTGTTCTCAGTATGTGTTGATCATTTTAAGTTTGCTTGTAGTGTAATGCCAAAAAGAGACCAGTTAAAGTTTGTGGTTGTGGAGGACAAAGTCCTGTTTAAACTGTGTGTTACTTACTGCTTGGGCAGCAATAAAGGCCGAGAAACAGAATTATTGATAATTCTAATATGACGTGCTTCTTTCGCTTTGTAAACAACACTGTGATAAAATTCTCGATATATCTATACTTAGCGCAGACTCCGTGGTGTACACAATAATGGCTGTTACAATATACTTCCCACGTAAATCCACATGTATTGAAACCTATTTGCAAACCCTTTGTCGATTTAATTGTTTTAAAAATTGCAATTCAGAAAAGACAAAATCACTTTTATTCTTATTCGGATGCATAATAAAAAGAAGTCATGCATAAGAGCTCGGAGAAACCAACAAAATAAAAATAAAATAAAATTCCGCGAAAGTCTATTAATGTTTTTGGCGCATTTAAGTCATTTCAAAACATGACGTCATACAAATGAAAACTCTAGAGTTGAACGTTTTCTGTTACGTTAACTATTGACATGTCGTTTACTATTGTATTAAAATTGATTATTAAGGTAGGTTATGTTTGATTTTCTATTCTATTGCATTATTCGCATATACATGTACTGATTTCAGCAAGTCAACATGGCGGCTCATTGGTTACGAAATGTCAACTTTAGATTTGACGGTAGCTCACGGGAAAAACATATAAATCAACATGACAATTGTTGGTTTTGAGAATGAAACATATTTTTTTTCAGCGGTTGTTCACGAAATAATCCGTGCAAGCTACGGATCTATTAAAATGATGAGCTTTATCTAACAGGGAGTAAAAAAGAACAGCCATACACACAGATTTACCCACCCTCGCTTCAGTTTTTTTAATGATCGTATTTGTCCTATTAGAATCGAAATAATTCATGGAAGCCATAGATTATTGGAAATTTACACATGGCCTGGGCCGTGATATTCGTTGATTTTATCCCTCGCTAACGCTCAGGATAAAATTCGAATATCACGGCCCAGGCCATGTGTAAATTTCCAATAATCTATGGCTTCCATGAATTATTTCTTAATTTACACACAGTTTAAACAGGACTTTGTCCTCCACAACCACAAACTCTTAAAATATAGAGATAAACTGATAACGCCATCGCTAAAAAAGAATACAAATGTTACGAAAAGACAAACAAGTCAACAAAACTCGTTTCTTCACATGTTTTACTGTTCAATGTTCAAAATGTCTCAGAGGCCAAAAGTTCAAAATCATCTCTATAGAAGTATCATTTTTGTCGAGCCTTCGACTTTTGTCGAAAAAGCGAGACTTTAGCGATTCTACATTCCGTCGTCGTCGTCGGCGGCGTCCACAAATATTCACTCTGTGGTTAAAGTTTTTGAAATTTCAATAACTTTCTTAAATTATACTGGATTACTTCCAAATGTGGACAGTTAAGCTTGTTTATGATCACAAGATAGTATCCAGAAGTAAATTTTGTAATAATAAATTTCCATTTTACCATATTTTGCTTATAAATGGACTTAGTTTTTCTGCGGGGAAACATTACATTCATTCTGTGGTTAAAGTTTTTAAAATGTTAACAACTTTCTTAAACTATCCTGGGTTTGTACCAAACATGGACAGAAGCTTGTTTATGATCAAAAGATAATATACAGTAGTAAATTTTGTAAAAAAAAAATCCGTATTTTACTTTTAAAGGACTTAGATTTTCTGTCATGCCCGTGTCACACTGTCTTATTTTTATATACGATGGACACCCGAATGCGAAAATTGTAAGTTCGTACGAAGTTTAAATACCAAAAGGTGACCGAAGCAATAACGATGAATAACGAAGTCTATACGATGGTGCCGAAATTATATACGATAGCAAAAGATGGACATACGAAGGTTAACCGAAGACGAGTATTTAAGCTTCATATCTCAGCCGAAGCTTACACGATGATTCACGAAGTCTACACGATGGATTACGAAGGCTACACGATGAATTACGATGATGGCGCGATGACCATACGATGTCTAAAAAACGTTATTTCCAGTTACTGAATGTTTTGGTTGATTTCTAAAAAAGATAGTTTATGTAAAGTGTCCATAGTTGTCCCCAATATGTTACATACGAGGGGATGCCACGCTCGGCATTACCTTGTTTGAACTGTAAAATGTGTGCACTAGTCTGAATAATCACCCATAATAATGCCCACTGGCATGTTTACTGATCTATCTTTAATGTGATGTAATGGGTTCGTCCCTTTTATTCAAAAAGAGCTCTTTCCAGAAGAATATCATAATAATATAGACAAAAGAAAGGATGTTGGGAAAGCAACAAATGCGGCAAAATATGACATAAAGAAAACAAAATGGTTATGGAGTAAACATTCGTGTAATAACAACTCAGACGATACATAAAAAATCAGAATAATGACGTAAAAGTTGGTTTCCCAATATACATGAACCAGCAGTGTTGGTGTACGAGGCGCGTTTATTATTTTCATTATGTTACTTGATATGAAAATTTGACAAAAAAGTAATATTTTACTTGTGAAAGTAAATCCTCAGCCTGTAATAGCTGTTCTTCTTGTTCCATTTAATTTAATAGAAACAAAGCTGTCGCCTCTCTTGTTCTCATAGAATCATATGATATAATGTCCATGTTTTGTGAACGTCTTTCTTAACTTTCTTATTAGACTGACAAGTGCATATTGCGCATGGCACTTGAAATGTATTTGAACAGCGCGAAAATTAACTTACATTTAGCTGGATTTATTGCCGTCGTAGTTCCATCTTGTCGCCTTCGTACTTTTTTCGATGGCAATACGACGGGTTTACGAGGTCTTCAGGAAGTCGTGTTGCCATCGTAAGACCTTCGGGTAGCTTCGTGATTCATTCGTGTAGACATCGTAATGTCAAAACTGCCCGATGGAAACGACGGAAACACGAATGCAATACAATGTTCAAAGATGCATTCCCGGTGACATTACGATGGTGAGGATGGTGATACGAACTCAATACGAACCCTCAACGTCGGGCGTACCTTCGGGGATTGTTTAACATGTTGAAAAATTTAGAACCCTTCCCGAAGTTGTCCTCGAAGGCTTGAAAAAGTGGCCGATAATTCTACGATGGTTAAAGATGGCACTACGAATAGCCCGATCTGGATACGATCAGGCCCGATTTGAAATTTTCCATAATCGTGTAACCATCGGCTTAAAAATCGGGACAGTGTGACGCGGGCATCAGGAAACAACACATTCACTCTGTGGTTAAATTTTTTAAAAATTTAATAACTTTCTTATACTACTTTTAATTTGTACCAAACTAGACAGAAGCTTGTTTATGATCAAAAGCTAGTATTTAGAAGGAAATTTTGTTAATATTTTTAACTGGGTATCTGTATTTTATTCTGGATTTTTACCAAACTGGAACATAAGCTTCTTACAATCAACAGATAGTATCAAAAGGAATATTTTTATTGCTTTTTTCTCACTTTTGTTGAGCCTGTGATTTTCAGCAAAAGTAGGCGAGACACTGGGTTCCGCGGAACCCTTGCAATTTTTTTGGTTTTAATCATTGATTTTTATCATGCAAGAAAAGTTTGACAATCTATGACTTGACGTCACAAAAAAGTCTCTGTTTATAAATTCGGTCGAGCAAGATAATACAAACTTATTTATCAAAAAAAGACCAGCACAAGTTTAAGAAATTCTATCGCGTAATAATCTACAAGTTATATATATCAGTTTTATCAGGCCTATTCTTGAATATGCGGATACTGTGTCGGATAATATACCAATTTATTTAAAGGACAAACTAGAGAGCATTCAAAAAGAAGCGGCTCGTATAGTCACAGGTGCCACTGAGCTTTGCTCTAAATCTAATCTTTATAATGATATTGGTTGGCCGGTATCTCTGAGTGAAAAAAGATCCAGACATAAAATTATTAAATTTCACGAAATGTTTCATGATCAGGCAAGCTCCTAATTATCTTTGTAGTCTCGTACCTCAACAACTATATCAATTATATAACTATAATTTACTAGAAGTGCATTTAAAGTCCAAAATTTGAACTGTAGAACTACCTTTTATCAAAACTCTTTCCTACCATCTGTTATTCGTGAATGGAACAGGCTTCCACAAGACGTTAGATGTAACCCATCAAAATTTACACTTAAAAATTACATAAATCGAGATACTAAGAAAGTCCCTACATATTATAATACTGGTTGTAGAAAAGGCCAAATATTTCACGCCAGACTCCGGTTGAACTGCAGTGGCTTAAATGAACACCTTTTCAGAAAAAAATAGTGTTCTTTCCAGCCTCTGTAAATGTGGGCAAGTTGAGAGCAGCAAACATTATTTGCTAGAATGTCATAATTATAGACTCATCAGGGCACAGACCATTTCTACACTACCAATATATAATGTACAAGCATTAGTATCAGGTAGTGAACTCATCAGTGTGACAGTGATGAGGAAAACGAAAATATTTTTAAAGTTGTACAAAGACAGGGAGATTTGGTCCATAACAATTATCTTTATGTCGATGTCGATTTAGATGTTGAAACTTTGATTTCAAGCAGTGTTACCTTTTTTTCGGAACATTTACATATTTCTCAGATACATGAACCATAATTATGATAAAAAGAGTTGATCACATTTTTCAATCAAACTGACTTCTGAGTAACGGACAAACCACAGAATAAACATGTTAAATGTGAATTGAAAATTAGATTATATGAGTTTCTTATATACTATGTTCCTAATTTTGTCATTTTTTTAAAGGGAGACGAAGTTATATAAGTTTTTCTTGTTTCCGAATCCCTGTATTTATATTGTATATTTATATTTCATGCAATTTTTGAATAAATATTGTTTAAACTAATTAAGTTTAATAAAAGAAAATATTACCACTCAAAATTGAAATATATAGTAGGCCATGATAAGATTTTCACTTTTTATTATCCGCACATTACAAAATGGTGACTTTCTAAGGTCCATCTAAGCTGTCATTATTATACTAACGACCCATTAGGGACTTTTTAGTATAGAAAGTCCCTGTTCCCATTTTATAAATGTCTCTGTTTATTATGTGATCTTATGTGGAACGTAATCCGTGATTTCACTCCGTACGGAGGTGCTCCTACTGACAGGAGGCTTATACGCAGATGAAGCAGAAGGTAATATCTTTTTCTGTTTGTTAAGTTTGGTATACTAAAATTGTGTTCATCATTAACAGAATGCTGTTAAATTTAAAATAAAAAAAAGGAAAGTCTACTGAAATGTTCTTTTTTGTATTAAAACGTTTCAATGATTTAGAGTGACCTAATTCTCCGCGGATATGGGTGTCGTGATGACCAATTGCCCTTATTTGATACGCCATCTTTAGGTTTACTGATGTAGTTCCTGTTGACAAAAAAGTTTGGAGACTCTCTTCCGGGTTATTTGAAGTACCATATTTATGTTTGTTGATAACTAAGTGAAACAAGCTGGATGAATATGCAAAATACAAAACCATAATACAGCGACAAACAGTTGGTTTGTCCAGTTGTTTCGCAACTCAGTGGTAGGAAAATAACAAAAATAGCTCGTTACACGGTCACCCTTTTATGTGACTTATTTGTTGCCAACGGTCTTACATTAAAGTTTCGATTTTCTTTCCTCATTGTCAACATTGTTTAATCAAGTTTCCGTTGTATCCGAAGATACTTTGCATGGAAACCTATTTGTTTACATTGTGCAAACTCATTTCCTGGTTAGCCATGACAAACCTAATAAAAAAAAAATCTACCCTGTTATCTCAGAAAAATTACACCCCACATCTCTAATATTCTATAGAAATGGACGTATTTACACTTTGGACGCCCCCCTCCCCCCCTATTATTTAAACAGCACAAGTTCTGTCAAAACATTGCACTATGACATAGATGTCTATTTAGTTTAAGATAATAGACTGCTGTAAAAATTTGCACTTTCCCGTAATTTTCCTATTTCACAATTCTAATGTTATTACTTCCCACTGAGAACCAATTTTTGTTAACATCATTGAACATTGTTAATGCCAATGGACCTGGGTCAACCAGTTTAACTCGTTGTTAGAAAGCAACTCAAGATTGGCTGTCTGTGTCATTCATTGCAATTGTCATTAGCAACTATACTGTCTAAAGTCTGATACCTAAGAGCCGTGGTGTATTGGTTAGTGTATCGGACAACTGACTCAAAGGTTCCTGGTTTGATTCTCGTTCTGGGATGAAAATTTCAGGGACTGAATTTTCTGCTCTCCCTTGACACCATTTGCGAGTATGGTCTTGAGGAAACGATGATAGTCCGTTGGAAGGGGATGATAAACGGCTGACCCATGTTAAGAGAGAGCCATATCTCTTGCATGTTAAAGACACCCTTGTAGATTTTGAAAAAGAGCAGGCTAATGCCGCTTCAAGGCAGCCCTCACACCCGCAAAGTGGAACAGGACAAATACATGTTGCAATACTTGTTTCCGAATCCACTTAAAAATAAATATGTTTAAACTATAGTCTGTCAAGATTGGCTGGCTGTATCATTCATTGTCATTAGGAACTTATATACTGTCTATATTCTGATATCTCAAAATACTAAAACTTTATAGGGATTACTAGGTTTTTGAAATGTTTTGTTTAGACGCACCAAATAATAGATTTTAGTACGCGCGCAATGATATGATAATAGATTAAAGTATACATGCTTGGACAAAACAGCTGATCTCCAAAGAATTACAAGAATTAAAAAAAAATGGCTTGTAGTAAATACCAGTCTGATTTCCATTTGAAATTAAACAACTCTATTTGAAAAAAAATTACAATGGCAGAGAGGAATGCTCATGATCATACATTCAGTTTGTATGAGGATTTGATGTTGTGGTAAACATATCAACAAAGAAGTTTCTGAATGACAGAATTTATCGCCAATTTTTTCTATGTTGGAAACATGTACAATGCATTTGCTGATTTTCTTTAAAATTTTGTACCTGAATGTTAAAAAAAACAATAGATCTAGCTAAATGTGTCATTAATTGAAAAATTTAATACATGCTCATTGCTTCTTATAGAAGAAACATTTAGGAAAAAAATGAGTATAAAAAAAAGATGTGGTATGATTGCCAATGAGACAACTGTCCACAAGAGACCAAAATGACACAGACATTAACAACAATAGGTCACCATACAGCCTTCATCAATAAGCAAAGCCCATACTGCATTGTTGGCTATAAAAGGTCCAGAGATATGACAATGTAAAACAATTCAAACGAGAAAACTAACAGCCTTATTTATATAAAAAAAATGAAGGAAAAAAACACATATACAACACATACATGTAAACAAACGACAACCACTGATTTATAGCTCCTCACTTGGGACAGGCACATACTTAAATAATGGGGGGGGACATTTTAGGGGGATCCCAACCCTCCCCTAACCTGTATAAATTTAATATATGACATCAGTACAGGATAACAGAGTTTATACATGTTATATGTCATGTATGTTGCCCCTTTTAAATTCAAAATAGTTGGTTTTTACCCAAAATTATTTCATTTGAGTTGTTCAAGAAGAAGACAGTATAAAGAGAACATCTATATATATCTTGTTTTGAAATATAAATCTTATTTGTAATGAGTGCCTTTGTACATGTTGTAAGGAACAAAGCTATTAAAAATGGCAACTAGATCGCTTTTGGAAATTTAGGTATGAATATGGATAGTAAACTACACATTGATAAAATACAAAGAAATATTGATGCCAATGTTAAATGAATACTGTTTAATATAGTAATTTTACATAATTTTATTATGAACTGGATCATCATGGGGGGGGGGGGGGGCAATCGATAATGAACATGGGGCTGGATTAGATTTGGCACAAGATAAGATCGTTTGTGTGTGATTGACCATACACTGTCATTATGATTCCAACATTGAATAGGAGCAATGGTACTGACTATTTCTTAATGTTGTACCACAATGACACCATGTTCTGTCTATTAATTAACAGGAACATATATACAAAAGCCTGAAATACATTGTACACATCCATTTAATGTAAAAATACCAATGACCATGCTCCTGTTCTCAACTTCTATACCATGTATTACAGTACATGGGTACAAATGTATACAGTAACACTTCATTACAAAGGGCAGGGTACATACATGTATCTTACTGGCATATCAATTGTGCTTTTTATACAGAATGGTTCTATTACTTTGTTGTATACTTAGATTAGACTTATATTCAGATAATTTTATATTATAATGGAATATGAACTCTATTGTTTTCTTTTTTCCTTATAATCCTTACAGAATTTATCTCAAACTGTAGCCATGGTACATTGACATGTACATTTGTAGCTTGAAAAAAAGCTTCAGATAATTTTATATTATAATGGAATATGAACTCTATTGTTTTCTTTTTTCCTTATAATCCTTACAGAATTTATCTCAAACTGTAGCCATGGTACATTGACATGTACATTTGTAGCTTGAAAATTCACAATATATACTTATAATATATTGTGAAAATAGCAGAATATAAAATAAATTCTGGCAAAGTATGAAAATATGTGCAATATTTTGTTTATATCCCAACACGTCTTTCAAGTGCAACTGTTTAACATGTTTAAAGGAGATGTGCATTATATATTTACTGAAACCTGAGCTATGGCTAATGTACATACTCATTAAGTAATAAAGAAACTGTTGTTAAAACAAATGTCATCTTTTTACTATGATTCACCAGAATTAGTTTAATAAAATTAGCTTGATTGAATAATTACTTAATTTGGGTGTAGGCATTTCTGCATCTAAAGCATAAAAAGACTTGTTTGCCTTGATAATGATGAAAGGGAAATACTGTTGGTTTTTGAGAGTAAGAACTTCTAACAAAATGTTTAAGATAATGTGTTCTATGAAAGGATTACATTTTCAGTTAAATGATATCATTGAAATTATTACCATTTACGTAAGCCATATTCACATGCCAATCATGTCAGTGGTCAACAATGTTAAAAACATGTTCAAGAGAAACCTAAAGTCATATTATCATGATTATATGATTGTGGATGCTTGTTGGATTTTTCTGTATATATTTTGAATTAATTTTCTATGAAAAAGCAAGTTATATATTTCTGAAGGGACCTCTATTCTCAGTATCTTGTAAGTACATTCACTAGTTCATATAAACTTCATATTATTTTCATAACAGTTTTGATTGATCAGATTTTGAAGTGTTCAGAGTGAATGCATTATTTATAAACGAAAGATGTTATGAGTTTAATTCACATATGTACTAATAAAAGGATCATATAAACTAAATGGACTTCAGTTTATACATTGTTACGTACATGAAGATGAACTCCATATTAGAAGGAAAAGATTTGTACAAGGCATACATGTATAAATAATTACATTAGATGTAAGTTTCATTATAATACGTTATTCTGATTGGCTAACATGTTATTCCGTAAACAATTGCATCAGACAATAACATTTATCATGCATGATGACACGAGGTCCCACAAAAAAGTGCACAGGTGAATTAAACATTGTTAAATAAAACTGGATAAAAATCGTGTTTTCATGATTTTAGCTAAAAAAATGTAATTATAAGTATTGAATACTTCTTTTTGAAACTTTATAGGGTTGTAAAAGCGTTGACCGTGCGTACATTTTTAGAATGAAGCGCTTCTGCGCTTCATACAAAATGTACTTCGGTCAACGCTTTTACCACCCAATAAATTTACAAAAGGAAGCATTCAATTCTTAAATAGTATACATTGTACATCTATATCACTAAACAGACAGGATACAAGGCATTACTTAATAATGTTTTTTTCTATCATGTTATCAATCAAGTTCAAGTAAGATTATAAGATTTATATTTCGAAACAAGAATACAAGATATATATATAGTTGTTTTCTTTATACTGTATCATGGTATTCTTGAACAACTTTTTCAAATGAAATAATTTTGGGTAAAAACCAACAATTTTAATTTTAAAAGTGGCAACATATAACATGTATAAATTCTGTTTACCTGTACTTTTTAATCTTAGTCATTTTCCCCCTATACAAATGCATGTATATCAAATTCTGCAGAAGCACTTTATAAATGTTGTAACAAGTTAGGTGTGACAGTGTCAGTCAGATACTGTGTATCACATATATTTATAGGGTCAATCCAATTTGAACAGTCAAAAGTAATGTTGCACAGTCACAGTATTAATTATAATAATATATATTTATTTATCCAAACCTAATCTTTGCTATTATAATAAGATGTTAACCTGGCATCTTGTCATGTTATCATACAGAGATGGAGGAGATACCACATCAATGACAACTCCCATCATATACAACACTTTAAAATAAAGTCAGCTTTTGGGTTAATTTTAGACCAACCTAACAACATAAAAGCTCCTAATGAATACATTGTATATTTATTGTATATTTCAATCGTGATGGAATAACCAGTTTTGTTTTGAACCAAGGTCTGGCAAAATACATTATGCATCACTCAGACTAAATATTTAGATAGGGGTCTACTTTGAAAAGATACCTTTTATACCTTTTACAAATGTTGTGTCAAAAAGAAAAAGAATTTCATTTTTAACAGCATACAATGTACCTCAACCTTTCTAAATATTTTGAGCATCATATTTATATCGGAAGTTAATCAAAAGTAACAAAGTTGTTTCTTATTAAATTTGTCTGCATTTATGAACGTATTTGTTGTTTTCAGACGATAGAACTCAGCAAGCATGCCTCCACCACCACCTCCGCCTCCTGCTCCGCCCTCAGCTCCAGGACCGCCCCCTCCATCTTCAAGTAAAGCCAGTAAACCAGCTTCTGGCAACAGAGACAGAGGGGCACTACTGGGTCAGATAAACAACTTCAAAGGAGCCAAGTTAAAGAAAGTACAAACCAATGATAGGAGTACACCAGTAGTAGGGGGCAAGTAAAAGACTAATGCATTTTCAATAATTTATTGGTGGTTGTCAGGTGACACCAAATTTTGTTTCCATTTATTTTGAATATGAATTTATCATTATGAAGTGAGTATGCATGTCAATCATCCATCCATTTTACCTTTTTTGAAATACAAAATTTGACATGAAATGATGAATAGTATTTAATTTGAATCACTTAATAAAAGAAGGATTTCTGTGAAATATTTTGTTAATTATAAATGTTTGTTTACAGGTAAAAAGCCTGCAGGTCCTATGGGAGGAGGAGGACCACCCCCACCTGGACCAGGGAAGTTTGCTACTGTAGCAGGGCGTACCAGCAACGCTCATTCAGATATTCCTAACCAATGGAGAGGATCACAAGATGATGGTATGTTTAATTCATGACCAATTACTTAATGATACATACATCAATATATGTAAGTAAATGTACACCAATTTACATTGTAGTAAGGATGTGTAGCAGTTGAACCATTTTATCAAACTGTGGTTACAAAATAACTTACAGATCAAATGTGCATTCCTAGAACTTTGGTAAAGAGTTTAATCAATGTCCTGCCTAAACTTATTATGCTGCATTTTTGAAAAGCTATCAATTAAGTTTTGTTCATATCTATTATTTTTTTAAGGATTTCAGGAACCTAAATAATTGGCCATTACAATGCATTTTTTAAACATTTGTGCAAATGTTAGTTCCTCAATTTATTATGCATACATTTTGAGGTGCCTTACTGAAAAGCTCGTTCTTTAGATATTCTTTTTATCCTAATTTGTATACACTAGGGTACCATATATCCATTTAGACCATTCTCTACAATCTTTTTATTAATACATACTACATTAAAAGAAATATGAAAATTAGAAAGCAAAAAAAACAGCTGATTTCTTTTATTTAATTGAAATTTATATTTTTCCAAAATTTCACTTGGAACACTTAGTCTGATCTTAAAATCATCTTATTCCCTTCTTAACATGATAGCCTTTTTTTCCAAATGCTTTAAGTTGTAGGCAAACAGAACGTTTTAAATCATCAATTTCTCAGTCATAGTCTAACCAATCGCACATCATTCATACTGTTAAAAATTTGCTTTTTTCTTAGCTTGAAAAATGGGTCTCTTCATTCTGAACTTAGCTTGCCTTTTTGTGGTGGCTGAATGGTTTGCAAAATTCGTGTAATATCAATTATTAAATAGTTAGACGACAGAGTGAACTTTTGAATTAAACAGACTAATAATTAAAACAATACAAGTATCATCCTTTAAGATTTATTTGATTTTAAGGGGGCTCGCGGGTCTAAATCAATTTTTTTATTTAATATAAGATTTCGCTATATTTTTCTATAAATTAACTTTATCTTATACCTAATAGAAAAATGAAATAAAAAAATGGGGTCACCGTTCATTTACGCTCACAATCTGCTTTCGAAAAAAGCATACATTTTTGTTAATGTCCTTTTTTTCTGTTGTACTAATAGGAGAAAAAGCGGTAATATAGAAATTAAAAAAGAACTAAATTACAGAAATGGCTAAAATTTTACAATTATTTAGCTTATGTACATCTTTTTCGAAAATAACAATAAAAAATATAGGTCACCGATGAGTTAAAAAAGATATTTAAATTTTCATGCCAAAAAATGGCATTTTTGCACCAAAGGGAGATAATTTTGAGCTTTTTCAATGATAATCTACATTTTATAAGTCCCCTGGGGCCAACACGTATTGATATTTGGGAATAATTTTTGTACTATATGATAAAGTAACAACTTCTTAAGGTAATTAATAAAATTTGTAATGAAAAATAAACGTTTGATTTTTTTCCGAAAATTGTATACCCGCGAGCCTCCTTAAGAGATTGAATATTTATTTGTATTGCTGCGCAGAGTTATAAATTTGAACCTTCATACACAGATTTTAGATGGAAGAAATAGATCTCAAGATTAGTTTCTGTGATAGATTCTATAAAAACTGACTCCCAAAGCAGAGTGTTCCAATAGTTTAATGTCGATTATATTATTCTCTTTCTTTTGAACTATTGTCTATTTTGTTTTTGTTTCATTTAGAACTGCTAAACTACTTTTGGATAATTTATTAGGTCTTGTAAACAATATCATGTCAGAATATGATTATCTTTATCTTGTCTTCTTTTTCAAATCTATTAATATTGCAAACCTAAGGTTTTGATCAGAGTGTAAAAATAAAATACTATTATATACAAGTTTGCCATTTTACAAAAGTTTATCCTGTATACCCTATATTTGTATTAGTACATGTAACTTATAGCTTAGAACTTTGCCAAATGCTGTTTACAGGACCTACTGTTGAATTTAGAAAGGAGAGAAGTAGAAAGATGAGCTTAGAGTTTAGAACTATTACTCTGAGGAGGAAAACATTAAAAACCTCTCATTCTGTTGATGATTTTCGCACTGGTAACACAAATTTATTTCATGGGATTTTTATTTTCAGAATTGCATGCATCAGATAAAGGTGTATAATTTTAATAATTTTTATTCTACTCATTCAGAAAATTCTCATGTGATTTTATTAAAAGATGCTGTAAAATAATTGTCATCTATTTTTATTTTCAATAACATAAACTAACATTTTTGGCATGTTCATATTTTATGCAGGTAATTTATTCTTGTTACTAATTACATATACAGGTGCTCAGAAATGTATAAACCTTGAGTTTGTATTTTTTGGTATTTTAGATATTAGCCTTGTTATGTCTTTAAATAGTAAAATTGTGAAAACATTTTGTCTTTAAGAGTTAGCACATGCAATTTACAAAGCTCAGCATTACATTTTTCATATCTAAACCTCTCAAGGTTGAAGGTTGATGGTAAATGTACATACATCTGTTAAACTTTAGATATGAGGATGATGATAACGAAAATGAACAAAGTCTCTTGGAATTGTAATAAATGTATATGCTGTTACTAAGTAATAGACACAAGTTCAATTTTAATTTGATTTTACTATAAGTATAACCTTTTCAGACTTGTGTGTCTCATGCAATACAGGGACATTTGTTCACTTTATTACTCAAAACATATTTTTGAAATTACATTATTATTATGTATTTCTTTGGTTATCATGGTTATCAAAATGTAATTTGGTAAGACATGTGATAAACCCACTCATGTATGGGGGTTGTATGAATATCTTTAAAATCAATAGACAACAATGATTAAACAGGAAATTGATCAACTTCCTGTGTAAATATGTCCTTACTGTGCATTGTTCTTTCTGATAAAAAAATGTCAGGCTACAAAAAAAGGTAGCTGTTGAAATACTTACAGACTTCAACAATTTCCTTGTTTGTTAAATGGGAATATCAGTTTCAGTTTGGTAATAAGTTGTATGGGTGTAGAAATCATAAATTTGTGGAAATTTAGACCTTTTAAAAGAGGGGTTAAAGTCTATACAGTGAAGGGGAGATAATAACACTGTATCAGGTTTTTTTCACATTTAACATCAGTCTAGAAAATCTAAATTAAAACATTGCATGAAATAACCAAACTGATTAGTTGCAAGTGATATGTTTTGCCCTTCTTTTTAACAGAAGACACATATTTGTATTCGATAACAATTATCATGATCTATTTTTGAACTGAAGTCATACAATTTCTTCAGAAGTCTACACTTGATTTTTTAATCTTAGAAAAATGATCCTCTATGTATCTAAGAATGGAGTGAAAATAGCTTAAAAACAGTTTCAGGAACATGTATAAAACTTTCAAGTAATTAGGCCCCTAACAGATGTACAGAAATTACTCAGGACTCTCAAAATTAAGATGAAATTTTTGTTAAATCCACAGGTTACTGTTAATTCAAAAATAACTGTGTGGTTTTAATTAAGCATTTGTTTACATATACCAATAGTCCATCATGATAAAAAATCATGAAATATATTCCATTAGATCAAGGCTTTGAGGTTGGTTAGGCTTGGAGGGATAGATTGAACAAGGCAAGCATACTTGTAAAAGTCTCTTGTTATAGATGTTCAAGTGGTTGATATGTTATGCATACATGATTTTAGTTTATGTCAATATATATGAAGTCTGCATTTCTCATAGAAAACCCAACTGATAATCAAATTCTGTTTATTAAAATTTTACCACCATATCCGATTTCATCACAAATACAATTTTAAGGTTACTGTACTTTGAAGGTAGTGTTATTCATATATACTTGTTATATCAATAATTAGACAGGAAATCACGTAGGGGTTGTAGAAGCTTCCTCTTGACCTTGATGTTAATGTAACTGGTAGTAATGTGATCAATCTTCACATGTGATTCAGAAGAAACTTTGATGTTGCTAGAAGTAAAAACAAGCTAGATTTTTTAGTGTTAGCTAGTGCCAAAACTTTGCTCACTAGGAATTTTTTACTTGTCAAATTTTTTAATGTTAATTGAGTAATTTGTTAATATTCCAGTACTTATTTTAATGTAATGATGCTGCTTTTTTACACAGTTAATTATTCAGTCCTTTAAAAACATTTTATCTACTGTCTTCTACTCTTAAAAAAAACACAAATGGTGAAGATCAGTCACTTACTTAACATAGCATCAGGTCATGTGATAAATATCCAATATCAATGCATACAGTAATATGATGGTTGTATATGGTACAATGTATATTTGTAACCTTGCACAGTGTACATATCTGTCAAGACAGGGTTCAACTGACCTTGACCACATTTAATGGATCAGTGATAAAGGTTTAGGAAACTTGAACTGTCCTCCAATATTCTGAAAGTAGTTGGTCAACTATATTTGTCAGTTAATATTAATAAATAGAATGAGTGTAAGGCCTACATGTCATTCTTACAAGTATATAATCTGACCTTGACCTCAATTTCACATTTCATTGGTCAATGTTAAGGTTTTTGTTTTTTTGTTTTTGTTTCACTGGATATTGACCCATATGTCTGAACAATGAAGTTAGAAGTTATTCAAGTCCAATAATCAAAATGACTTTAAAGACAATATCATGGCAGATTTACCTCTATAAAGTACAAAATGGCATTTAATAAGTTTTGTATATTGCAGTGATTGTCTCTTAAATACCTTTACATACATGTACAAGTTTTAACTGCTTTGGAAGTGATTGATTCATTAATTGTTATACTTCAGTAGCTTTCCTAGTAGAACATATGTTACAAATTCTATTATAGAAATATGTATGTACAAATATATATCAATAATATTACTGTAGTATATACTCCATATAACCTGAAAAAGAATGTTATCTGTTAAAAGGTAATTGTTTATAGCTGTAGTGATGATTTACTTTTGTAGGTCCCGCTGTTGGAGGCCCTCCTGGTCTTGGTGGATTATTTGCTGGGGGAATGCCAAGATTACCTAATAAAGGTGGTGCTAAGTTTAATATTGGTGTTGGACCAAAAGGTGAGGGTTAAATTGTTGACCTTGGTTTGATGTAAAACCCCTAAAGTAATATAATGTAATAAACCTAGAAGCATATTTGTTTTCTTTATTTTCAGAGTTGAACTCCACCAAAACTATACAGTTTTGTTAGTAAAATTTATTTATCTCTTTGAATTTGTTCAGTTGAATTATGTGTGAGAACAAATATTGGATTTATCTGTTAAAAAAAAAAATTCCATTCATTCTGAGTTGATAGTTTTGTAAATTGAAATGAATTACGGCAGGTGGACTCGGAAAATTTCACTCAAACATGCATACAGTAGTTTTCTTCAGTCATTCAGTCATTTAATACATTTATTTTAATTGCCTTACTTTAGACCTTATTATTTTTCAGCTGGTCTTGTAGATCCTAGACTGTTATTTGGATTATATAAAATGTATAAATTAAGTGTATAATGTTGTTTTCAATACACATTTGAGTATTAAAGCTATATTCTTGATTGCTCTTATTGTCATAAGATTAGGAAATTCGTCAAAGGTATTTGGTTTTCTCCATTGGCATCCCTCATTGAAGACAATCAGCAGTTATATGTTTGAGTTGTTTAATGGCTTATATCTTCTTTTTGATTCATTTACAATCATGTTTAGAAGCTTTCATTATGTCAGGGTACCTCCTGGATTTCTTAATTTGCTTCTCAAAAAATTGAATACATATATACTTTCAACTTTTTCATGATTTAAAAATCTATTTTAATAGGTCCTGCTGCTGCTTTTAAGCCACCAGGACGTTCTCCAAACGGTCCAGTAAATTTTAGGAAAGAATCCCCAGCAATGAATGGACCATCTTCTAGACCAGGTGGAGCACCGCCTCCTCCATCATCATCAACAAAACCAAGATTCAATTTACACAGGACAAGTAGTAATGGTGAAAATCTGGATAGAACTGAATTAGCTCCTCCCCCTCCTCCCCCAAGTAATAAACCATTTCACAGAAGTGACGGTAACATTCATCGTTCATCAGCAGATTTTCCTCCGCCACCACCACCAAGCAGTAAAAAACCTAATTTACATAATGACAATAGGAAGAGTGATATACCTCCTCCTCCCCCTAGTGGAAGTAAACCTAGTTTTGGTGGACCACCACCACCTCCTAGTGCCAATAAATCTAGTGTTAATGGACCTTCATGGAAAGCAGGAGGTAGTGCAGCACCACCGCCTCCTTCAAATAGTAGCAAACCAAATTCAAATGGACCATCATGGAAAACAGGTGGAGCAGTACCCCCACCCCCACCTTTTTCATCAAAACCACAAGCTCAAAATGGAACATCATATGATGAAAGTGGTAGGGATTCAAGGTCAAGTATTGGTAGTAGACCAAGTTCAGGGATTGCAGGCGGTATGCCAAGAAACCCTCCACCACCCCCGCCACCAGGGAGGCCACCTTCAAACAGACCACCATCAAGTAGTGGGAGACCGTCTAGCATGGTAGGGAGGCCATTACCTCCTCCCCCGTCACAGGTAAATTAATACAATACAAGTGCTTTAAATTGTACACACAAAGATACATAAGAAACAAGAAAATATCCTTAGTTTAATACTAAGTTAAAAGCTGGTTGAATATTACATAATAATAATAGATTGATACTGTATATTCAGAAACTATTGGGTGCATAATATTATTCAGATTTTTTAAGAAGGGAAAATTTTGGAGATTAATAATTGCAATTTCAATCAAATCTGCTAACAAATGTATATATCATGTGTATCAGGCATGCATATTTATTATTGTGACACTTGTCCAGTTGCAATATTGGCATTGATAAAACCACACAATAATTTCTGAATTTACAGTATTAAACTGGAATTTGAGGTTAATACATGTAGCAATAACATTCCCACACTTTCCCAACTACACTATCAAATAGTCATCCCCAATCAGCGTAAAATGTACTGGCACTTAGACCTGTACATGTGAATAAGCATAAATTACATTGAAGGCTGGACAAGAAATCAGTGCAGAGGACCAAATATACATGTGTTCTTATTTATAAGTGCTTGATGACAGGACCCTGTGTTAAGGCCACTTATAGTTACTCCCTTAAGTATCATAAATTTCACAATATATATCAGTTATTTGTACCATATGTATACCATTTATACCAATATGGTATTCACTCTAAATTTGCATGTTTACAATCATTGTGCCAGTCACCTAATTAACATCAAATTCTTTTGTATTTATTATTTCCTTTATCATGTATTTGAGTGATATATTCTAACAAGTCATTTTGTTAAGAGTTGGGGAAGTATTACAATGATCTTTAAAGGTTCCTTATTTCAGTACTAGTGATTACATTAATTATGTATTTAGATAGATAATATCCATATTATTTGTCATTTAAAATGTCCTGTTTACCTGAGACCTGTATTGAGGTAAGACATTAATTAATTACAATTAAAGCTTCCGTTTCAGTGAAAACATAACATTTATATATAAATGTAGGGGGAAGTTGAGAACCTTGTCAAGGAAGCATTTCAGGAGATTTTAAATTGTCAATATTGTAGCAAAGAATAATTTTAAAAGTAATTCGATGTTCATATATATTGCATTTATATAACACTGTTAAAAAGTTTTAATATGCATTATTGAATGTCTTGAATATTAGAAATTAAAATAGATAGGAAAATTAAATATGTACTAATTAATGTACAGGTTATAGAAAACAATTTAAGGTTTAAATACCAATAAGTGTGTAATAAACAGCACAATACAACAATCAGGATTGATCTATAAATAATCAGAGACTCAAAATTGATCAAATAAAATTGATAACAGTTGGTATACATACTTAAGATTAAGTAAAGACATAAAACTGGACAGTGTTAAGGACCGTAAACCAGTGTTTACACCAGGTCTCTGACCACATTTATAAAAGGCTTGTAGAACAAATGTACACCCACTATGTAAATAAAACTCCTTTTATGGTCATTGATTTTAACCTCTTTTATGGTCATTGATTTTAACCTCTTTTATGGTCATTGATTTTAACCTCTTTTATGGTCATTGATTTTAACCTCTTTTATGGTCATTAATTTTCAAGTCCTAAATGATTTTACAGCCTTACTGTGAAGAAGGGAAATAACTCAGGATCACCATACAGAGAAAATACTGTAAATTCAGAAATTAATGTTTTTATTATTGCGAAAAATGCGACTGAGTTGTAAACGCAATAATTTAAACTCGCATTTTGAAATATTTCATATGAATTTAACAGGATTTTAAAAAAATTAAAAACGCATTAAAGTCTAAAATGACAAAATCGCAATAATAAATGCACGCAATAATTTCTGAATTTACAGTAGTAGGATAAACAGTATTATCATATACTTGTATAAAATATTACTAAAATTTTACAGTTTAATAACATTTTAAAATATCAAAGGCTATAAAAGAATTACTAGGTTTATTAAACAGATTCCTAAGAATTTCCATAGCGGGCTGATAAAGGTGCCTTTATTAACTGCTTCCGGAATGTTATCACATGCCTTTCCGTTAATTTCCGTGATTTATCACATGCAACGTCGTGCATTTCCGGAAATTTGTTTGAAAACGGCAAGTGATAAGAATTTTCACAAAATGGTTGAGGAGCAAAAATGAATTAAGTTAAACATGTTACGAAAGACATAGATAAGGTGACAATATTTCCCACACAACGTAACCAAAAGTTAGCGTGCAATAAATTCTTATATTGCACTAGTGCATAAATCTTCAAAATTAATGACATCATCAACGTTTACATCTTAGTTTAAACCAATTTTTACTTTTAAATATTATATTGCTATACAATAAAAGGGTTATTGCATGAATATTGGGGAATATTGTCTCACATTAGAACATATATTGCACTCACATGCTCGTGCAATATAAAATTCTGCTCGGGACAATATTCCCCAATATTCATGCAATAACCTTATATTATAGTATTATTATTAGCTGGATGTTACTGTATTGGCCCTGTTATATATTTCAAGGTTAGCTGTATAGGATCACAGACTCTAACAATAAATGTGAAATGCACTTATAAAGTCAAAGATCCCACACATTACACCATGATATGTATATAGGCAGGGAGTTATCCTACTAAGGTGTTGTTTCATTTTGCATTTTTTGAAATTCTGAAAAATAATCTTTAGTTGGAAAAAGGACTATTGTGATAAAGTAAAATCAGATTTTTAAATGTTTTTTTGATATTTTTGTAATTTTTTTTGTCTTTGTAATATTTTTATAATTGTTTTACAGGCACCTACAGCACCTTCATCGAAACCTCCCCCTCCTCCAACTAGAGCACCACAATCAGCCAACCCTCCATCAAGGGTAAACGCTCCACCGCCACCACCTCCTCCAACGAGGACAACATCAGCATCACCTGGTACAAGAGGTCCACCAGGGTTAAAGCCCCCACCACCTCCAATGAGAGGGCCTTCCACTAATGGACATGCTCCACCTCCCCCACAGAGAAGGTCAGGACACTACTCTGGAGGATCAGATGGTTTGTATGATTTTTGTAGTTCAATTCACAGTTACATATATAAGTCAAAATTTGATAAAAAATATTCAATATTAGGCTAATTTGACAGTTAATATTAAAATAGAGAATGAACAAAAGTCAAATGAAAAAATTACAAGTTGTTTGTTTTTTCTTATATACAAATAAACTCATCATACATGTAGATACCAGGACTAGGTTTAGTATATACACTAGACGTGTGTTTCGTCTACAAAAGAGTCATCAGCAACGCTCAAATCCAAAAAAGTTAAAAGGCCATTGGTATAAAAAAAAAAAAAAGAAGTTAGTATATTGGCCCTGATATATTTTTACTAAAATTTCACATAAAAAAATATCCACCAAGTAACCGTGACATTTTCAGTTTATGTTTTAGTGTTAAGAAAAATATTGTTACACAATTTTTTGTATACCAAACACTATCTTCAGTCAACCATCAGTACCCATGGTCAGGTCTACATATTTGTAAATTATAGCATTCATAAAGTATTGTCTTCATAGATATAGGAATATGTGGTGTGAGTGCCAAAGAGACAACTCTCCATCCAAATAACAATTTAAAAAGTAAACCATTATAGGTTAAAGTACGGCCTTCAACACGGAGCCTTGGCTCACACTAAACAACAAGCTATAAAGGGCCCCAAAGTTACTAGTGTAAAACCATTCAAACAGGAAAACCAACGGTCTAATCTATATAAACAAAACGAGAAACGAGAAACACGTATATATTACAAAAACAAACGACAACTACTGTACATCAGATTCCTGACTTAGGACAGGTGCAAACATTTGCAGCGGGAGTAAACGTTTTAATGGATCCAAACCTTCTCCCTTTTTCTGAAACAATAGCATAACATACATGGCTTAAAATGATTTTACTTCTTCACAAGATCTGCTCCAAAATTTGGTTTGGTTTTGAAAAACAAGAAGTTTTTAAGACAATATTTCATCAGCATTTCTCACTGAAAGTTCATTAATATAGTGTGGGTATGAGCAATAACAAAGCCTTAATTTGTTATATTCCTCTTTTTATTTAAAATACATTTTTCTAATTTTAGATTTTGAGAACAGATTTAGATTTCATGCAGCTAATGAACTGCCACCTCCAGAACCATTCGGAGATTGTAATAAAACCTTCCCAAGTCGTAATCCAAGAAATCCTAGTAAGTAAACAAGGGAGATAATTCATCACAGCTTAGTTGAATTTAATCAGATTGAGATTGTTGTGAATATTTAGTATCTAATCTACTATGTGCCTCTGATGCTATAAAAGAAGCTTATTTAATTTCATTTTAATTGTTTGGGTTTTATTTTAATTGAGAACTCAACATGATTACATTCATTCTGTTGAAATAAGTAAATGCTAGTTTTTGAGAAGTTAAAAATGAGTTACCTACCTTTGATTTATTATTTTCCTAGATGATACAGACCAAGGTAAATCTATTTTTGTGAATTAAAACCTGAACAATGCATCACAGTTCAGTATTTTACACCTGAACAATGCATCACAGTTCAGTATTTTACAAGAACAAAATTGGCTTGAAAAGAAGTAAGAGACTTTTGAGCAAACAAAGTATATTAATATGAAAGACAACTGCATACTGATCGAAACAAGACAAATGTCATACCATTTTACATATGCACTTTTCATAAAATAACTTTTAAAGAAATGAGAGGGAATGAAAGAGGAGAATAATACAATCAGCCGAGATACTCACAATACAATGATTGTATTTTAATTATAGATACTAGACAAGTTTAATGTGCAGGAGTTAAATTTTAAAATTTTCTTTTCAGGCCAATTATTTCTTTGAAAATAAACTTCCTAATTTCTGAAATTGACCTACCAAGGTATACCATGAACATACTTTGCTTATCATTTTGATCTTTTCTGCAGCTAATAAATTTATTTCAGCATCTGGAAAAGGGCAGTTACAAGAAGGACATTAATTGTCCTAAAATTTTGCTAAAATTTTACTTTTAATTTATATCAGTATTTGGCATTATGCGAAAAGGAATGCAAGTCAGCTTGATTTTTTTCTTTTTTTTATTTCTTATTTTGGTTATAGTTTTGAAATATTTTTACCTTTTCATGGTGAAAACACATTTCCCCCCCTCCTGCAAATCAACCATATATTTCAACTAAAACAGTAATTATTTTAATGTGTTTTTATATCAGGAGATACAATAAAAACAACAAATAAACTTGAAAGAATTTTCTTCTGTGAAAAATGTGTGTTAAAAATGATAGGTGATAGATACTGATATAGAACACTAGCACAAACCAAGTAGATAAATTCACCATAGCACTTTCCTACAAAAAAAGACCATGAATTCGCTCTCAAATATTTAATTCAAAACTAAGTGATTTAGCCATTTACATTTTATTTCAGCTTGAGAAGTTCAATAAATATTCATGATATACCATACACAATGTTTTACATTAACATCATGCATTCTAACTTGAGATTTAATTTCACAGGCCAAATGTTCACACCAACACTTTTAATGCAATGCTAGATCTACAAAATCACCAAAGATATGATATGATAATGACTCCCTATGTGGATTATTGGCTTTCAATGACAATTTTGCTTATTTTCTCAACAAAAGGTTGTTTCAGCCTCTAGGGAGCTTCTTTATTTGTAAAAGTATTTTCATTTATTTGTAATATTGAATAGATGTTGAACACAAACAGAAATGTATGATTTAATTTATCTTATAAACAAGAGTATCAGTTGTCTATGATGTTTGAATGATTTAGTTTATACATAAAAATAATTTATTCTAGGTGAAGATTTTGACATTATTATAAACGGTAAAAATTCTTCAAAGAAAAAAATGTTTAAAGGTGTGGTTTATTTATTTCATTCAATTTTTATAATAGCATGCTAGAAATTTTTGATTTTAACAATTTAAATCTATCTAATATGGCATTGATTTGAAAATATGGTCAAATTGTTTTTTAAAGGACATAATTTAAACCAGTTAGGCTAACAGTAGGTATTCTTTATATCCCATGATTGTGTATAACTTTGAGATGAGCTATATAAGAATAAGAAGATGTGATATGATTGCCTTTGAGACAATTATACACCGGATTTCAAATAAAGTGGATGTAAGCAATTATAGGCAACAGTTCTTCTTTCAACAATGAGAAAATCAGTACCATAAAGTATGCTATAAAGGCCCCAACTTGAAAAAATATGAAGCAATTTAAATGAATAAACTAACAGTCTTATAGTGATTCAGTTGTACAGAAGTAGGTGTTTGGGTGATGATGGGGTAAAGAGGATACAACTAGATTTACACTTTATATTGTTATCATCAAATTCATTACCAACCCCTTCATTCCACTTATCAACATTGAGTTATTGACTGTTATGCATATAAATATTATTAATGATTTTATAATTGATTTCTTGTATATTTTTGACATTGATTAACATAAAAGATTTCTTGTATATTTTTGACATTGATTAACATAGAAGATTACTTTTCAGGGATGAGTACTGTCAGTTTCAATTAAGAGTAAGGGAACATGTATGTTATAGATTATTTCAAATCAGAAATTGAACCTGATATTATATGACTTTTTGATGGATATAAATACAAAATAGGGTCAAAATCAAAGTGATAGATTCATGTTTAGAGTTTCAAAGCCAATTAACAAGCATACCAAATGTATATCCTCTTCATGCTTTAATTCATGAAAACAAAATACATGACACCACTTCTTTTGCCTCATATTTTTAAATCAAGATTAAGAAAGGTTTCACAAGTTTTTTTTGTTTATCTTTACAAATGTCAAACTGTTTCTAGGTGAGGAGATTTGCTTTTTTGTTCCAATTTTTTTTTAACATTCAGTACCATGTGACACATGTATAATTAAAACTTTCTGAAAATATGAATATGCTTATATATTGTTTAGTCGGATTTTCATACATTAATAGAAGTGAATGGTTATTAATTGATGGTTCAACACTGATTTGAAATATTCCTCAGTAGTTATTGAATGCATGTTAATATATCTAATGAACAGAATTTTAATAACAATACAAAATTTTGTATTGAAAGATAAAATTTTGAACATTAAATGTTTAAATATGAAACGGTTTTGGTAGATGACTTATTTGGTTGTAAAGGTCTATCATAGAAATGTAAATTAATGTTTCAAAACCCTTTGAAACAACAAATAGAAATCTTATCCTCTATGATAAGGTATCGATAACTGTCATAGTTTTGACTAACATCCCTAATGTTTTGGGTCCAAGAGCTAATCATGTTATATACTGGATAAGTAATCACAATTAATTTTCTTAGTTTAATTGTTTTTAATTGAACTGAATACCAAAAAAGGATTGTTGCCATGATTAAAAAGAAGTTTGAAGATTCAGATTATATTTTCTTTAAAAAAAATAGTGCTATTCCACTGAAAAATGTCTAATGGTGAAAATAATTTATTATTTATCTGAAAATTTAAACATTCTGAAAGGTGATATCAAAAAGCACTTTTTCCATTGACCTGGAAGAAACGATTAGTTTGCTACTCAATTCCATTGTTTAAGATCCACTTTGAAGATACATTTTTTTCTGAACCTTCTAAGACTTATATTCAGTGGAGTAATGCTTTTAAAATTTATTTCAGATAAGAATGTTATTATTATGTGGAAAAATCATCTTCTATGCATTTATCATTATTCATCTCCATCTATGTATACCTACAAATGTTGCATATTTTATTATTCATCTCCATTTATTCATACCTACAGTTAATGCATTTACTTTACATTTATCATTTTTTTTTAAGAATTTGAGTTGCTTAAAGTTTTATTTAAGTCACTGTAATATACTCTGTCTTAAACTGTAGGAAAAACAATATCATATGTTGTCTTCCTAGCAACAAAAAACTTTTGAATATCCGTTTCTGTTGATCAGTAATTTGAGGTACATTCAAACCTATACATATTATTCTTAGTAATTCAAGAAATGCTTTGCAGGAAACGTAAACTTTATTTAGGAAATTTGAATTGAAGGTTTATATATGCAAATTATGTCTTGGAGTCAAGTTTTAAAAGCAATGCTGATAAACTATATAGAGTTTTGCCCCTTGGAATTATGAATGATATTTAAATTTCATTGAAAGCACTGGCAAAGAATATTGTTGTGAATTTTTGTACATGTGAAATTATCTAAAATTCAGGTTTTGAGTTTATGATATATATTACTGCTGGTTTTCCTGTTTTATTATCTAGCAATGACATCAAGTTGATATAAAAAATGTACTTTATTTATAAACACAGTCTGAAAAGTTTTGATAACAAATGGTAAAGATTACTAAATTTAATTTATATGTAGAAATATGTTTTTGTAGGCAGTCAGTATTATGTTGAAGACATTTAACACTTTTTATTAACCTGTCAATATTTATTTTTTAGGTCGACGAGCTCCACCACCACCTCCACCCAAATGAGAAACACATATCACTAGTTCATAGTTCAAAGTGCAATTCATATGGAAGGATGCTTCAGGCATGTTGTATGGCATTTAAACAATTATTAAGATGTCTTCATGTGCAGATTCATGCCCTGCATGCATATTGTGATATTTATTTATGATGGGGAGGAAGTCATGTGATAGCCATGTGATCAAGACATTCAGTACAGGACAGTTCTGTACATGGCTACAGCATGAACAAGGGGTCTTTATGAAGATGTAACATAGTCATTACCAATCAGACAGGTGCTTTTAAAGATTTAATATACACATTTATTTATAGTGAATTTTGATGTATGTGATGAATTGCATCAAATATAAGTTGACAACATGCGTATACTTTCAATTTTTAGAGTTTGAGGTCAACTTACAACTTTGTTATATTTGGATCTGAAAAGAATTTTCTTTTATTGACAGCATGCACAAAATGAGTGTAAATGTGCTAATGAAATGTTTGAATATATAAATAGAAACTGATCATTTCACTGCTAAAAATACATTTATGAAAATATAAAAAATTCATCCATTTTATTTTTAGAACACAAATGAATATTATACCTTGCTATATTTTTGTTCTGGTCAGTCATTTAGTATACAAATCAGTATTCATTATCTTAATGTGAGTGAATTTATGTTTAATTTCTGAGATTTTACATTAAATTCTTATTATATACGGCAATCATTTCAAAATATTATTTATTCAGTTTCAATCATTAAATAAAGTCCAGAAAGTAGAAATAACTAGTCTACAGACAGGAACTTAATAACTCTATCAAAAATAGTAAGATATACACACAGATCTACATATATAACATCATTCTCATAGGCATAAGCATGTTTAATATAAAAGGAGGGGTTGAGATAAAACCCCAATAGTGAATACCTGCAGGTTAATGCTTAACAGTCATTGACAATGACTAAAACCATTATTAATAAAGATAAACTATTGGCTTAATCATATTTATCTAATTATAACTACAAAAATATAATGTTTAATCAGCATAAATTAAACAAATGTTTAAATTCATCTTTAATGAACAATTGTTAGACGACAGAAGAGTGCTGTAATGTGAATAGTTTGCTAATTTATTCTTCCATTTTTTTTATAATTTGGCCAATAATTGTCTGTATTTACATCTAATAACACTTGTTGTACTTGCACTATTTATTTTTATTGTTACAATTGCTTTGACCTTTATATACATTGGGATAATCATAAACATGCAGTCACATACAATTAGTTACAATTTAGAAGTAGCCCCCCCCCCCTAAAAAAAAAAAAAATCCGTTAGTTTATGCATTTCTTTAAAAAAAAAAAAAAAAAAAAAATAGATGTATTTTTATTTGAACTTGGCAATTGTGAAAAAAAAATAAAAATTATGGAATTAATATCAAAAATTTTGTTAAAGAATTTCTTCTGTGACAGATGTGACTTTTGTAATTCTTTTAAATGTACTAAGTATTGATAGAATATCCTTAACTTAATATTTTTGGTGGCAAAAGGTAAACAAAAATTAAAGTAAAGTATAGAGTAATTAGAAGTCAGATCATAGAGCCTGTTTCATTAAAGTATTTACTCTTGCCTGTTACTCTCCTTTGTATATCTATGGTATATTTTATTTTATTCTTTTGTATTTTATAACATGACAACAATCAGAAAATATAGAAATCAAAAGAATGTTGTGCTGGGCACACTATATATACCTTAAGCATTGGTGATTGAATTTTGATTATTTTGATGTATTTGACAAAAAAGATATTTTCATAAATGTAAGTTATACAGTTCATTTATCATGGGCATTATATTGAGTTGGCTATAATACATGCTTTGCATTCCCCAATGGAGACCTTTTATGCTATTCAAAATGGTTAAGGAAAATATAAAAATAACATATAGGGAGACCAAAAATTTATCAAAGTTCAGTAATTATTTCTGACATGGGCAGATAGATTCTTGATCAAACATTACAGTTTTGGTATGAAGTATCCATTATTTATGAGTTATGCAACCAAAAAGGATATCAAAATATTGACTCTTTGATTTTCCAATTTCTTATAAATATTTTAAAGTGCAACATCATTCAAACAAATTATCACATTTGAATTTAATATTTATCTATTCGTTGGCCAAACAATCATTTTGGGCAAAGCTTGTGCTCCATGTGAAACCCATACATCGTTTTAGAATGCTAAACATTTGGATAATCTCTTAAATGATGTCACAGACAATATTTCTGTTGTGAAAGAGTTGTCATTATTTATAGTAATACTCATTTACTTTTCTTTTTTTATAACTTTAATGTCCATATCATGGCTCTTCTCATACCTCCTTCTTCTATTGTTGCAACCTTCCTTTTGTTGACAAAGCAAAATCATATCATTAAAAAACTTTGTTAAATAAGAAAATATATAAAATCATTATCAATCTTCACTTGGCCTAACCCTATTCTTCTAAGTATGTTCAAAAGGTCTCCATTGTCTTCACCATTCCGCTTTTTAACCTGTCTCTATATAGGTGTGAATGTGTGTATATTTTGCAGAAGATGATTTTATGTTAGTTGGGTATTTTTTTGTAATGTTTTTATAAAAAATTGTTACTGTTAGTTATGTTTACACACATGGATTTGCAAAAAAATATATATTTTCAGCTTTTTGAACATCAGCATTCATTATAAAAAAAAAGTTAATTGATTTTTTTGTTACCTTTTCAGATGGTAAGTAGTTTTGATAGGTCTTTAACATATTTAGTCATATGCATTTGCAGATAAATAACCACATGTTTTTTTTTATCTTGTGTTATTATTAAATAGGCCTCTAGCAAATTGTCAAGAATGAAATAACCAGTCTTCCTAAAGTTCCCT
Organism: Mytilus trossulus; assembly: GCF_036588685.1. NCBI lineage: Eukaryota > Metazoa > Mollusca > Bivalvia > Mytilida > Mytilidae > Mytilus > Mytilus trossulus. The sequence goes on from NC_086374.1 coordinate 4,508,834, forward strand.
ATTCATCTTGTATTTTCTATGGTTCAAAATATTTGTAAGTGTTAACTTTTTTCATTTCATATGATGTAGAAGTTTGATTTTTCAACCATTTAATTATTTGACATGGTCATAAAGCATATTAACCAAAGTAACCGTTCATCAAATTTGTAGCAATTAAACATATAGAACTAATCACCATGTGGACTTTTTATTTGATGACCATGAAACAAAATGCAAAAACAATATAATCTCATTCAAAATACACTCATTAGAAAATGTCATTCAATCGTGTATTGATGCCTGAAATTTCTCAGACAATTTAACACAATGTAGCATATATTTACATTGATACGTCAACATCATTGTAAACTTTAAAATAAGTGAAGGTCAGTTAAAGCATATATGCCATTAATCATTAATTAATTAATTGCAAGATTATTTTTTTTCATTTAGAGTTTAAAAATCAGAATTTGCTTTGTGGTATATTTTATTCACCGTCAGTCAAATAATGTATCAGAGTCTTTTGTATTTCATCTCACATTCATTGTTTTTTTCTTGACAACTGCAATTTCTACATAATATAATTTTAGTTCAATTATAAAGAAAAAAAAACAGTTGTTGTCAGTGCTAGACTTTGTTGATCTACAATTCTTTGAAAACAGCCTGTCAGAAATTAACCCAATTTGCGCAAATTCCTTTACAATCTATAAACTTCTGCTCTATAAACATTTAGATATTATTTATGGCAGTATGTATGTTTCTACATTTGAATATGTCCTATTTTGATGTTACTAGATGATCTGGTTAAAGTAAACCTGATATTAAATCATCTTGTATGTTTTACTCCTGAAACTTGTGTTCAAACTTATCATTTATTATTTTCTCAAATAGAACTTTGCCTATTATTATAACTGGAGCTTTCATCATTTTATAAGTGTTAGTTTAATTTCCTTGATTTCACAATTTTGTTTTGAACCATTACATTAGCTATTTTTTTATGTTGTTAAATTGTTTATCTTTAAACATACAGGGGTATTTGTACTTTCAACTGTGCTTTAAATTACAAAGTTTTTGTCTGAATTCACGTAATTTTAGTGTAGCAGTTTCCTTTTCAAAATTTGGAATGTAATTTTTCATAAAACTTTGGTAAAAAGAAAATAGTTTTTCACTTCAATCATTATAACATAAGTATCAGCAATTTTGTGTCTGTAAAAACAGTTTATTATTTGCATTGATATAAACATCAGTTCTCTTTTAAGAACATGAAATTAGACTTGATTTTGATAATCAACACATTAATGCAAATTAGAATTAATAATTTATTGAACCTTTAAATTGAAACAAAATGACATTAATAAGCAGTTTGTTATTACATGAATGTTATATTTTGTTTGTTTGTTTGTTATGAGTGTTATTTATGGATGGTAGTGTTTATAACATATCCATGAATCTTCCAAGTTATATATGTATATAGAAAATGAACAATGATATAGATTATATCATATTGTAAATATAATGTATATCAATAATAAATGATACAATTTACACCTGTTTTTATGTTTTTAATTTGAAGGAAGAGTGGCACATTTATATTGGCTGCTACTGGGGTTTAAAGATGCTGATTTTTGTCCAGCATGATGGTAAACATCTACAAGTATACAGAATTCATTGTTTTATTATACCCCCGCTTTAAAAAAGGGGGGGTATACTGTTTTACCTCTGTCTGTCAGTCCGTCAGTCAGTCCGTCCCATGAAACTTTCATCACATTTTTCTCAGGAACTACAATACAAGGATTTCTGAAATTTGGTTTCAGGGTTTATCTAAGTCAGCTATACCGTGTGATGCGTTTTCAGATTGATCACTTGACAACTTTCTGTTTACCGAACACTTGTATGATTTTACACATGATAGCCAAGTTGAAAATTTTCGTCACATTTTTCTCAGGAACTACAATACAAGGATTTCTGAAATTTGGTTTTAGGATTTATATAAGTCAGCTATACCGTGTGATGCGTTTTCAGATTCATCACTAGTTAAAACTTTTTTTAATGCACATTTCAGTAATATCTAGGAAGGGCCAATTGAGTATTTTTGGGCTCTTGAAAAATGTAAATGATATTTAAAACTATCATTGTAAGAACAATCAATGATTTTGTAACAGAATTTACACACTTGAAAATGTTATGAAAACGGTGAAGAGAACTTTAGTACAATTTAAAGCCATAACAAGAACAAAGACAACAAGGGTACAATAAAACAATTGGTATGATCAGAAATGAACTCGTGCTCCAGAGTTGGCGTTTATCACCTAGATATGTGTGCTTCTTCAATAATAGAAACGACCACACACTAACATGTAGACTAGATTATAATTCCAATGGGATTAATATCCCATATTGTGATATGCTATGCTCCATCTAAGGGTGGAGATTATTGTGGCAAAAAATAACTGCTGGCTTTAATGAGCTTGCATTTATAAAAAAAAAAAGAAGATGTGGTATGATTGCCAAAAAGACAACTCTCCACAAGAGACCAAATGACAGACCACCATACGGTTTTCAACAAGGAAAAAATAATTCATAACACATCAGCCCCAATTGACCATTGTAAAACAATTCATATATGATCACACTTATGCTGTTTCATCCGAGAGCAGGAAAGCTTTCATTGAGTATTTACAATAAGAAAATTTACATTGTGTTTTGCGCAGATGAAAAAGATGATAAGTGAATTATAAAATAAAATTGAGAATGGAAATGGGGAATGTATCAAAGAGACAACAACCCGACCGTAGAAAAAACAATAGCAGAAGGTCACCGACAGGTCTTTAATGTAACGAGAAATTCCCGCACCCGGAGGCGTCCTTCAGCTGGCCCCTTAACAAATATATACTAGTTCAGTGGTAATGAACGCCATACTAATTTCCAAATTGTACACTAGAAACTAAAATTAGAATAATACAAGACTAACAAAGACCCGAGGCTCCTGACTTGGGACAGGCGCAAAAATGCGGCGGGGTTAAACATGTTTATGAGATCTCATCCCTCCCCCTATACCTCTAGTCAATGTAGAAAAGTAAACGCATAACAATACGTACATTTAAAATTCAATTCAAGAGAAGTCCGAGTCTGATGTCAGAAGATGAAACCAAAGAAAATAAACAAAATGACAATGTGTTGTGTTTCTGGTCATTGCTGGATGGAGATTTGATTACAGTTTCTATTTAAAACATGTGTTGATCTTGAATTTTGGCAATGATGTCAGGAAGAAGATTGCATTCGTGAGTAGAAACTGATTTGATACTCTACAGTGTTGCATATTATGTATACTGAGTTCGTGTAGTGTTCGACATTCTCTAAGTGGTATGTCTGCAGCAATAGGATGGAACATGCTCTTTTGAAATATTATTAGCCTCTTTATTTTGTGTTTTCCTTCCAATTTTGGCCAGTTTAAGTGTTGCATGATATTTGTTATAGATCCTGGATGGTATTCATAGATGCATGATACTAATCGCGCTGCCCGGTATGGTAACATTTCAATTCTATGGACAGTCTTCTTATAAGCGGTTCCCACACCGAACTGCTATATTCAATATGTGGTCTCACTAGTACCAGATATGCTTGTTTCTAAAGTTTGGCGGACAATTATGTAAGTTTCGTCGTTTAAACTTCAGGCTAGGTGGCCTTTACTTTATTTGTAATGTGTTGATTCCAGTTAAGTTTCCAGTGCAACACGTGGGTTAATGATGAGTTCTTACTGAGTCTAGTTGAGGTAATATGGTTGATTGATTTTCCCTCTGATGTTGTGGATTAACTGAAGTATATAGCACTTTTGGGGGATTAAAAGACATTTTCTAGTATAGAGACCACCGTTCTAGCCATGCGAAATATTTTTGTTGTGTTTTGGTTCCTATGGGAGATTGGATGTTTCTGTACACCAAGCAGTGGTCTTATGCTTATTTACACACTCGTAAATCATTTTTTCTGTAATTGTTTAACTATACCAGGTGTTGTTATATTGATAGCTATCATAGGACTCTGCGATGATTTTTGTATTGCTGGTTTTTAGGTAATACTTGATATCGATATTTTGGTTTAAATCAACATCAGAGAATACAAATTCATATTTTTGCTTCGATACATTTTCTTTTCCCTCTGTGTCAATTGTATCTTTTTTCTTCTCTTATCATAGTGATGTTACTGCTATCTTTCTTTTAAGACCAGTATTTATTGGTTGTCTTGTAGATTTTCTCTTAATAAATAACGAATTTGACTTTTCTTCATAATCAGGTTTGAGTTTATTAGCCACATATATTTCCTTTGTATACAGTAAGATTTCTTTGTAGTATTTTCTTGTGTATTTTGGCCTGGGCGTTCACTGTTATCTTCATTATGTCATGATCACTGGTTCCTTGACCTATTTCTACTTTATTGATAAAGTTTGGGTTATTGGTGAAACACCAATCAAAATGTTGCTTTGACGCGTTGGTTTTGATACAACGTTTGTTTTCGATGTGGTAATCATTTCCAATGTCTAAAATCTTTTGGTTTATGTTTTTGCCATACTGTGGTGAAGGATGTATTGTTAGATTCTCGTAGTTTCTGCTTGGTAAGTTATGTTCAACTGTTTTCAATTTGCTAATGTGCTTTTGATTTTTCTACCCTGTATACCACATTGCCTCACATTCTCATCAAGAAAAAATTCACACACCTAATTAAATGGGCATTCAAAAAATCAGAATGTGAATATATATGTTCAAACTCTTTTAGGTCATTTTTTAGTAGCAATAAACAAAAAAACTATGTTAATTGGACATGCTTTGATACTATATATGCCCTTGAATTTTTACTAGATAACATTTTTGTTCGCTTTGGGGATTCCTTATATCGTCAAATTATCGGAATTCCAATGGGGACTAACTGTGCACCACTTATCGAGGACCTCTTTTTGTATTGTTATGCGTTACAATTTATGACAAAAATAAGCAAAGACCCATCAAAACAACATCTGATAAACAAATTTAATAATACTTTTAGATATTTGGATGATATTTTGGCTCTCAATAATGAAGTCTTCAGTATGTATATTAATGAAATTTATCCTGGTGAACTTACTTTAAATAAAGCTAATACTAACAATGACCACTGCCCTTTCCTCGACCTTGATACTAGTATCTATATCACTAACGGAAAGCTGAATACTAAAATTTATGATAAAAGGGATGATTTTTTCATTTCCTATCGCTAATTATCCGTTTTTAGATGGTGACGTTCCCTTGTCACCATCTTACGGTGTTTATATATCTCAACTTGTACGATTCGCTCGTGTATGTAACAATGTTTTAGATTTTAACGAGAGAAATTTATGTATTACTGAAAAAATATGACACCAGGGTTTTCGATATCACAAACTAGTCAAAACATTTACTAAATTTTATCATCGGTATAAAGACATCATTCGTAAATATAGCTCAACATACAGACTTCTTAAACGTTCAGGTATTTCACATCCATTTTTTTATGGAAATATTCTTTATAAAGCACAAAGGTGTCAGTATTCACCTCATAAACTTACAAAACCTTTGAATAGACTTATTAAGAAGGGATATAATTACGATACTGTTGTCAAGTCATTAAAGATTGCATATTTTGGCGTTAATATTGAGTCACTGATAAGGTCTTTGCGTCGGAACTAAACACATTTGTTCTAAAAACAGTTGTTGGCATGACACGGGTTATGTTCTTCTCATATATGTTATGATGGTATGATACTAAACCCCTAACGGAAAGGATTGTGCCTGATGTTCATATGATGAAATCATAATCTTTCAGTCAGTTTAATTGAAGTCTGGAGCTGGCATGTCAGTTAACTGCTAGTAGTCTGTTGTTATTTATGTATTATTGTCATTTTGTTTATTTTCTTTGGTTACATCTTCTGACATCAGACTCGGACTTCTCTTGAACTGAATTTTAATGTGCGTATTGTTATGCGTTTACTTTTCTACATTGGTTAGAGGTATAGGGGGAGGGTTGAGATCTCACAAACATGTTTAACCCCACCGCATTTTTGCGCCTGTCCCAAGTCAGGAGCCTCTGACCTTTGTTAGTCTTGTATTATTTTAATTTTAGTTTCTTGCGTACAATTTGGAAATTAGTATGGCGTTCATTATCACTGAACTAGTATATATTTGTTTAGGGGCCAGCTGAAGGACGCCTCCGGGTGCGGGAATTTCTCGCTACATTGAAGACCTGTTGGTGACCTTCTGCTGTTGTTTTTTATTTTGGTCGGGTTGTTGTCTCTTTGACACCTTCCCCATTTCCATTCTCAATTTTATTTGTCTATATGCCTTTTTGTGCTTCTTTTTTGCATATGTCTGTGTTTATAGTGATTAAGATTATAGCACAATGTTGACTGCTGTACTCCTATTTTTGACATTTTTATCTTTTATGTCTGTTGACACATTGTTATCAATATAATGGAAATTTGATGCGACTGTCATACTAGTGAGAGGTTTAGCTAGCTTTAAAACAAGTTTTAATACACCATTTTCTACATAAAACTAAAGGCTCTCAAGAGCCTGTGTCGCTCACCTTGGTCTATGTGCATATTAAACAATGGACACAGATAAATTCATAACAAAATTGTGTTTTGATGATGGTGATGTGTTTGTAGATCTTACTTTACTGAACATTCTTGTTGCTACAATTATCTTTATCTATAATGAACTTGGCCCAGTAGTTACAGTGGAAAATATTTTCTAAAAATCTACAAAAATTTATGAAAATGTAAAAAAAATGACTATAAAGGGCAATAACTCATAAACGGGTCAACTGACCATATTGGTCGTGTTGACTTATTTGTAAATCTTACTTTGCTGAACATTATTGCTGTTTACTGTTCATCTCTATCTATAATATCATTCAAGATAATAACCAAAAACAGCAAAGTTTCCTTAAAATTACCAATTCAGAGGCAGCAACCCAACAACTGGTTGTTCGATTCATTTGATATTTTCAGGACATATAGATCTTCACCTGATTAACAATTTAACAACATGTCAGATTTGCACTTAATGCTCTGGTTTTTGAGTTATAAGCCAAAAACTGCATTTTACCCCTATGTTCTATTTTTAGCCATGGGGGCCATCAGGTTGGTTGACCGGGTCACCGGACACAATTTTTAGCCAAAAAATAGATAGATATAAACTGTAAACAGCAATAATGAACAGCAATTTAAGACTCAAAAATAAGTCAAAATGACCAAAATGGTCAATTGACCCCCTAAGAAGTTATTGTCCTTTATAATAAATTTTTAACAATTTCATAAAATTTGTAAATTTTTACTAACATTTTCCACTGAAACTACACGGACAAGTTGATTATAGATAGAGATAATTGTAAGCAGCAAGAATGATCGGTAAAGTAAGATGTACAAACACATCACAATCACCTAAACACAATTTTGTCATGAACTGTCTGCTTCCTTTGTTTAATTCACATATACCAAGGTGAGCGACACAGGCTCTTTAGAGCCTCTAGTTTAAATCCTTCCGACTTTGGAAACACCATTTTCAACTTTTGCAATGTCATTTTCATATCGCAAATTTGAGAATATACTTTTTTTCATCGAAATTTTGGTTATATGATTTTTTAATAACATTTTGGTTATTTACATTATGACAGTAAAGTAAGAATCATAAAAAAAACTTTTGGTTTAAATCTAATATGAATATAAATTAAGGTCGACGTGAGGTATGCATCAACAAGGCAGCAACACATCGATACAGAAAAAAAGCAATGTGTAGACTGTTGATGACAACTACCATATTATTTTAAAATTATGTTAAAATTGTTCTGTTGGAAATTGACAAGAAGCCGATAGAATGTTTAATGAATATGTGTTGTAAAATACAAACAGACCCATTATATTGATTGAATAGTTGGTTTTTAATGCCAAAAATGATCCATGTGCGGGAATTGAACTCACAACCTCATGATTGACAGGCTATGCTATATTTGTTATTCGCATCGGATTTTGTCTAATGCTTCGTTCGTTTCCGTGTGTGTTACATTTTAATGTTGTGTCGTCATTTTCTTGTATTTAATGCGTTTCCCTCGGTTTTGGTTTATGACCCGGATTTGTTTTTGTCTATCGATTTATGAGTTTTGAACATCGGTATACTACTTTTACCTTTATTTAAGTGATTCAGAAATACGACTTCTTGGATCACTCAACCACCAAAAGACATCACAGATTACTTGACAGTTTTCTTCAGTCTATATTTGACTAGTATGCAATAAACACGTTTTTATATTATGATTTCCATGAGCCTGAAGATTTCGTGACTAGTCACATATATTTGCATGTTTTTGTCAATTATGTATACAATCATAAAAATAAAAAAAAAGTATAAATTTCGCTTATTGTTCTATAAAAAATCATACAAATGCATTATAAAAATTATTCATCACACATCATTACGACCAACAACTTGTGTTTCTTGCTTCTGCTGCTGGCAATAAGTCTTCGTATGGCGGCATGTAAGATAAATTATCACGAACCTACAATATATCAAAAAATAAAACCAATAACGTAATGGTTTGTTTAATTCCTGAATGCGCAAAACAAAAGATTTTTCATGCTAAAAAGTTATTTTTATCTTTTCAAAACCAACATCACAAAAATAGTAAAAATGTTATATTTTGTGAAGGTCCTAAATAGGCCCACGTAATGAATGACATCTATTTGTAATATCAAGTTTTAATCTGCTTTCAAGTTTTAATCTGCTTTCCCTCCTTTAAATTATTATGGGTTTGTTTATTAATTTACGAATATATATTTACGAATAAATCAACTCAATTTTCGTCAATTTCAATTGCGCTGATCGAGTAAAAACTGTCTTTGGAAAAAAGATCAAATGTGACTTTAAAACTGAATAGTTAAGGATAAAGTGTACACAAACACAGTTCCTAGTAGATTGCATGCATACCTGTTCTGTTTTTGTAAATACTCTTATAAGGTTTTGTCCTGCCAGCTTTCTGAGATCCGGTTGAGACCAACCGCGTTTGACAAGTTCAGCAAAAAGATCTGGATAAGTGGACACATCCTGTAATCCCACTGGTACGCTTTAATCATAACAGACACATGATTAGGAAGCAATTTATGACTTACACTTACAGTGGAAAATATAATAACTTATTAGGAAAACATTAACCATCAATTAATTTTTTTTTTTTATATCAGATGACGATTGCTTTATACATGTTAATAACATTAACAGTACCAATTTTTCTGCACCAGATACGCATTTCGACAATACATGTCTCTTCAGTGATGCTCCTTGCCAAAATATGTAAAATCCAAAGCTTATATAAAAGATGTTATAATATTCTTTTATTCGTCTTTATGAATATTACCTTTACTGCTTATTCGTCTTTATGAATATTACCTTTACTGCTTATTCGTCTTTATGAATATTACCTTTACTGCTTATTCGTCTTTATGAATATTACCTTTACTGCTTATTCGTCTTTATGAATATTACCTTTACTGCTTATTCGTCTTTATGAATATTACCTTTACTGCTTATTCGTCTTTATGAATATTACCTTTACTGCTTATTCGTCTTTATGAATATTACCTTTACTGCTTAGTCTATTTGGGGACATAATTCACGTGACTCTGTACTTTGTATTTGTAATTTGTTGTCCATTTGTTTGGTGTATTTGAGTGTTTGATTTTGCTATTTGATAAGGGAATTTCAGTTTTTAATTTTCCTTTTAAAAAAGAGTTCGGTATTTTTGTGATTTTATCTTTTACTACTACTCTAGCTTCGAACGAAGTGCATTATCAGAACTATTTTGCACAGTGGATTGTTATTTTAAATGAAGATTATCAGACGTTCTAGCTTTGTTATCCACGTGTCACGTTTATACAATTCACGTTGTTTTGCCTTCATAATTCTTCCACTGTGGTGTGAACACTTTCTAAATTGTAATTCGAATATTTACGTGTGAAAGCAGAATCAGAAAAACTCCCATTTATGGTATGGTTCTATTACGCTTACGAGGAATCAGTTGAACATGTTACGTAAGTAATTGGAAATTTGAATATGTCAATTTTCAACAATATAACTGCCATGATTGTTACACTGCAAGTCTAGGTCGAGCATTCTCGGACATCTACTGGTCTTTTTAATAAATTCCCAGAACAAGTGCTTCGGACGCATGCAGTTAATGAAAAGTTGTTTGTTTATTTTTTGCAAGACAATACAATAAAAGGAATCACAGTTTAGTGTAAAAAAACCAATCACACATAAAACATTCTTAGTAATATGCCCATTGACATTGACCAAAGGGCTGATGATGATATCAATTGCTAAATAAAAGTTCTATGATTGATTGATTGCTGTTTGATTATTATTCTTATGCCATGTTCACACGTACATTAAATTCAAATTGATCACGTTCACACACTCGTCTTTTTAAAATTCGAATAGAATTCGAATCGGCTAATTTGCGTAAGAAATGCGTTTCCGTTAATACGAATTAGCTATAGTTCGCTTTGATTCGAATTAAACTGTGGTGTGGACACTTTCTTAATTGTAATTCGAATATTTTGCCTGATGCTCGGTCCGTTTCTGTGTGTGTTACATTTTTATGTTATGTTGTTTTTCTCCTCTTATATTTAATGCGTTTCCCTCGGTTTTAGTTTGTTACCCCGATTTTGATTATTTGTCCATGGATTTATGGGTTTGAACAGCGGTATACTACTGTTGCCTTTATTTACGTTTGAAAGCAGGATCAGAAATACTCCCTTTATGGTATGGTTTTGTTAAGTTTACGAGGAATCAGTTGTACATGTTACTTATTAACGTAATTGGGAATTTGAACATTTCAATTTCCAACAATATAACTGCCATGATTGTTACACTCCAAGTCTAGGTCGAAAATTCACGGAAATCTGCTGGTCTTTTAATGAATTCCCTTATGCCAAGGAAATCATAAAACATATTACTCTAACGTCAGACATACTATTTAAGAATTCATGGGGACGTGGTTTCACGACCAAAGGAATTCTTTAACAAGGCCATGTGGGAACAAGTACATTACTTAAGTTGTAACACTGTCATTTGTTATATTCAACACGAACTAAGATTACTTACGTTGGAACACCATCATAATCAGCTCCAATTCCGACATAATCGACTCCGATCAAATCTTTTATATAATCAATGTGATCTAAAAGTAAAACAAAATGACCACAATTCAAATATCATATCAACACATTATTAAAGTTTACTGTTTCCATTCTCAATCTAAATGTTCCAAGATGTTAACTCGATATTGCAACTTCAACCCCCTTAAAATGTTTACAAGCAAAATCATGATTTGAAATGTTTTAACTGTTTCTATCCAATATCATAAACAATGAATCCTGTCTATCATCTTTAACGTCAAATGTATCTTACATCCGAGAATATGTTACATCTTGAACTGCAAATACCAAATCCTATCACTATTCTAAAACAAAAAAAAACATAAAAGTATAGCTTGGCATTCCTAAAGTTCAATCAACTTATTTGTCAACTATCTTCTAAAAATGTCTATACATTTCGTTTGAACTTTTATGATTTCAATGTTGATATGACAAGTAATTCTACGTAAACGTCTCATGCAATGTACACAACTTACAATTATAATTCCATGTTAATAAAGGGCTATTTCTCAGATGCATTATTTCTTTTTTTTTTAAAGTTAACTGTATAATTACCTGCAACCTGACTTAACGTTGCCACAGATTGGTTTTTAGGCGGACAGTTTACGTATTTATCGTAGAAATTTACCATTACCACGCCTCCGTTAAGTTTCTGAAAAAGTAAGGGTATACATTTTGATATGCTATATGATATACCAATAAAAATATGTTTAATTTCTTTTATATCGAAAAGGGGGTCATATGAATGAGTTTCAGTACTACATTCACACATTATTGAGTAAGTAAATCAAGATCTTGTTGTACAATGTTCTTCAGTAAACAATACAGTTCTTGATGTAGGACATACACATTGATATTCTACTGACCGTTTTCTGAAGTACATCATCCTGCACGTTTCTATAGTGGTTACAGATGACAAAAGCTGAGCTGTGACTGTATATCACAGGCGCAGTTGTGATTTCTAAGGCGTCAATCATGGTATCACGTGACACATGCGATAAATCTATCAACATTCCTAGTCTGTTCATTTCTTTAATTATTATCTAAAAGACAATATAAGGTGAATTAGTACAACCACAACTTGTTATAGCCTAACCTGGAATCGTTATAGGTTATTAGTTAACCTTACATCGTTTGATGTAATGGTTAATTTTCCATTTATACTCCACTAGAATTATTTCGAACTGCTACATTAAAACAAATTATATGTACTCATCCTAATAAATGTCATTTGCATATCAAGCGCAGTGTTTTTCATATCGTAGTTTGGTGATTTTTTAAATCGTAATTCATGCGAACGATAATAGGAAACGAACCTTGAACCAGTGTTTATTCCTACGGTTATTAAGAGCTAAACCATTCTAACCATAGTGACATTTCACTATCGCGTTATGTGTTTAGATGATCATAGATATGTAACTAACGTTCTGCATAGTAATATATGATCACTGGAAACAGTCCCTCTGTAAGGTATATCACCTACATGCCACACTGAATAATGTACTGTGTTACTCAATATGAAGCCGAACAAGAAAAGCTTTATTCGACGAACATGTATAATTTAAAAGAAAAATGACATACGATACAGTTACAGTAGAGATGATGAAGTTGCTAACGTAATATATTATTTTTCGCGACGTTACACGGCGACATATCGATAAAAACGCATTTTCGATGGATTTTGTTCATTAGCCTTAACACGAGATCATGGACCCTATTTTGAAAAGGACAGTTGACTTGAAAATGTATTAAGATCATTTGTACCAAATTTCTTTGTGAATAAGATAAATATGCGGCCAAAAAATGCTTAATATTTATGGAATTGTATAAGTTCCTGGTGGTGATTGCCATGTTCAACTTCTGGTTATGATATCCAATGATAATGCAGTCAAAGAGTGGTAATATGTTTAAAATAACGAAACGCATTGGTGTGACTGGTAAAAATGCCTAAAATTTCTGACCTTCCAGGTATATGATTTATATACCACATAACTTCCTTGTTATATATATATCATACGTGAAACAGATCGTGGATTTAAAGAAGTTTGATGGGACAACAATGTAAATAAAGGCAACAGTGGTATACCGCTGTTCGAAAGTCATGATTGAGAGAAAATAAATCCGGGTAACAAAATAAAACTGAGGTAAAGGCAGTTAGAGGAAAACAACGAAACAAAAGAAAGTGCAACATACAACCAATACGACAATGCAGCACATACAGACACGAACTATAAGATAACAACTGCCGTTTTCCCGTCTTGGTTCGGGACATTTTAAGAAAAATTATCATCCATTACGAAAGACATAAAAACACAATTAAAGGTACGCCATATAATTGCCACACTACATCGTGTACTTTGTTGCAATTTTAGGTAAATGCCGACAAAGCATTAATCGATCATTGAAATCTATATTATAGCCTAGTCGGTCCAGTTATCTATGCCACTGAACACAGTTCAGGCGGTATGGCAACGAAGTCAAATATTCTTTTCCTTGTATATAATCTTTTTATGTCATAAATATGGTAACGATTCAGACCATTTTACAAAACTTAAACTTTACTACAGTCACACATTGTTTCTCTGTTTGACTTTTTAATTTTTATCCATGGCGTTATCAGTTTATTTTCGATTTATGAGTTTGACTGTCCCCCTGGTATCTTTCGTAGCTCTTTATTATCACATTGGTGGTTATTATCAAGACTTATAGTACTATTTCTTCACTTCAGTGTTGTACGTTTCGTTCTTCTTTGTATACATCACATTGCTTATTTTCATTCATCAACTGTTCACATAGTTTATATCACATAAATGTGCCCAACGCTAATTTTTGGACAGGTTTATTCTACTGTGATTGCTGGATGGAATGCATTTAAAAAGCTGTTTAAATGTTTCTGATGTAATTTCCCTTGATAAAAAAGTGTATGTGTGAATACCTTTCCAAACTCTGTCAAACCATTAAATTCAGGATTACCATCTTGATCTACCAACCAGTTGTCTGCCCTGAAGAAAACGATTTATATTTTATTCATGACATAGCTTTAACAGATATGATATGCCAACTAGTAAATCTTACTTCACCATTAAAAAGTAAGCAATGTCACATTCTAGAGTAGCATTATCAAAAACTTTTTAATGACAAAGCAAATGTCATTACATAGTATTTGATAATGGTACTCTAGAATGTGACATTGCTAACTTTTTAACGGTGAAGTGATATATACCTCATGAAAATCTTAGACAATTCCTCTATGTATTTATACATCCTATCCATCCGTATGTTAGAGTTGATTCTTTGTGTTTGGGAGGGGGGAGGTTAGTATGAGGTAAGACCTTTTTGCTTCGGTGTCATTTTCGTCAATTCAATCTCAGTTTTGCTGAGGGTCAAATTGTATAATCCCTCATTTTTTTTATATTCATACATAGTAATGTTTTACAGATGTAAAATGTTCCCTCGAATATAGACATAATGACATTTTAATTGCAATACCACCGAAAATGACAAAACTTAACAAAATTTGAAAATTAAATCAGATCAGTTTTTATTAAGCACTGATCATTTGTCATGTAAAAACAACTAGTGCTAATCATTTCAAAATACGACGAAAGTATCAACACAAGAAGTCAGCTAGAAACTTAATGTTATTACAGACTTACCATGGCGTATTACAGCTATGTGTAACTGTCATGTAGCGGACACCAAGTTCATAAAACAGTCTTAGGTTACTAAGACTACTGTCTATTGAGTGACCTCCCTCTAGTCCAACGAGACTTGCTACCTTTCCGTTTCTGAAGGCATCAAGTATACCTGAATATAATGTAATTTAGTTTATATACTGAATTTCTGATTCATATTCTAAATTCATGTGAATTTTTTTTATTTCATAGATACCAGAACTATAATGTGCACGCCAAACAAGCGTTTCGTCTACAAATGACTCATCATTGACGCCGGGATAAAAAATAAAAAAAAAGCCAAAAAATAAAGTATGAAGTTTGAGAGCATTGCGGACCCAAAATTAAGAATGTTTTTTTCCAAATAAAGACGAGGAAATCTTTTCCCGGGGTAGAAAATCAATAATATTTTTTGTATTTTTTTTTTTAAATTTTGTAAACCGTTTATCTAGAATTAATATGACCATATCAATGGTAATTGGAAGTAATACTACCAAGTTTTTACTGATAAGTTGATACCTGAATACCATACTAGAAACCCTTGTCAGTAAGATTTTTTATACTACATTACAAAAATACACAGCTACATAACTTAAAAACAAAAACAAACAACCATGATACTAGCATATAGTTTTGATAAAAAAAAATCAAAGCCAAAACAACAACAGTGGAACAGACCTCCGTCTGTTAATACTGTAACTAGATCTTTGAATATTGTTCTATTGGTATAAATATTGATTTTGTTATCAGTAATTATGAGTTAAAAACAGACTAATTATTATTGTTACGTGCTTATGCATATTCCTGACTCTACAATCTGTCGATACCTGTATCTTGGCATTGCACTTAGTGTTTGCACTAAATCCATTGGATGTTGGATGTGTATTAAATGATAATTTAGTTCTAGTTGCATGCTTTATTTTATTAGTTGCTTTTGGCTTTAAACAAGCTGTCGGTAACTGCTAGTACTCTCAGATCTGTACTTGAGTGTCTTTTTGTTTGATGGGATGTACAAGAACCCGGCCACGTCCAGTCTGTGATTTTGTTGGATGTATTTCAATAGATTTATATCCATATGATGATTTATGCCCTTTTCAACTGATTTTTATAGTTTATTCTTATGCTTTACTGTAACCGAACTGTCGCAGTTTATCGGACAGTTGGGCGCCCGATAATATGTGTAACCCCTCTACATCATGAACTAGTCTGTCCCAAGTCAGAGCCTGTAGTTCATTGGCTGTCGTTTGTTGTTGTGTTGCGGGGTCTTTTATAGCTGACTATGTGGTACGTATGGGCTTTGTCCAATATTGCTGAAGGCCATACGGTGACCTGTAGTTGTTAATTTTTTTTGTCATTTGTTCTCTGGTGAAGAGTTGTCTCATTGACAATCATACCACATCTTTTTTTCTTTATATTTATCACTTTGATATGGTATAATTTAGTATACTTTGGGTTACAAGCTCTTCAAATGTTTCTTACGTTCCAGATAAAGTTAAATCACAGAGGTGTGTGACAAATTGTCAGGTGTACTATCCATAAATGTTTTTCGGGGTTGGTATGGATAGTAAACCCGGCAAATTGTAGCAACCCCCTGTGGCTAAATCTAGAAAAAAGTGCTTCCGATGCATGAAATTTATTGAGTTTTTTCTCACAGTTTATTATATTGAACTTTGCATACAGAAGTGTTTTGTGTATTCCTAAATACGTTGTTGTTACCTTGAGCAGAGGTTACGAATGTAAATGTGTCTGGGTATCTATGGACAAACTTCTTAATGGTATCTAACTGCGCCAGTGACTTGCTGACGGCATCCTTATACTGAGAATCACAGGACACGTAGCATGCCCAAAACTGAAAAAAGTGTTTGTATAATCTCAATATAAGAAAGATATAATCTTATCAATAAAAGTAAAAATTATATGTAAGCCATGTATGTTATATTTTTTAGTAAACGAGATAACATCCCATTTACTGTACATTTGAGAATACATATCTAGAGTATATTTATAGCAATTAACAACTGTCTAATTTGAATTAGAAAATCATGATCACGGATTGAAACTGTTATCAATGAATTAATTCGTGCTAACAAATCCATTTCATTTTTTAAAGGAATAGTTATAATGTTTTAAGTGTCATACAAGTGGAAGGTATTAAATGTACCTGTTCCAAGACAGGTTCGTTCCAACAGGAATCGTTTAGCGTCCCAAAGGATGGTGAGCGCAGTTAAATAAAAGAATATATATTATTTTTATTTACATTAGTCAATAATGTCTACAAAGAGAATGATAGAAGATTTTAGAAATGTAATAAAAGTCTCGTGTGCATGAATTTTTCCATCTCTCATATGAAATTTAACCACAGATGTATATAGTGCCATGTGTGTTTATCAGAAATGATATACGACACCATTACTTTAGTCATATTTGTTTCTTGTTAGGTTTAGTTTAAACATATTTTATTTGCTGAATTAAAGCAAAATGGATTAGACACAAGTAAATCATACTTATGAAGTCTTCTCCATAATGCAATACAAAGTAACAATAATAGTATAATATAATGGACATGCAAATAACAATTTAAAAAAGTAAACCAATATAGGTCAATGTACGGCCTTCAACTAGTATTCCTAGTTGTAAACAGCAACAAATGACAACCACTGAATAACAGGCTCCTGGCTTTGAATAGGCGTATCTTATACATACAGAATTTGGTATGATTAAACATTTTAGCGGGATCACAACCATCTCCCTGACCTGGGACATTGATGTAACAGTACAACATAAAAACGAACTATAAAAATCAGTACAATAGATTAGAAATTTGCCATAGATCTTGAACCAACCATAGATTTGAGCCCAAATTGTAACTAGATAAAGTACAATATCACAAAAGTTAAACTTTCCCAGGTTTAATATATTTTGAACTTCAATACAAAGCGACTATATATATACAAGCTCGGATTATTGAACATGCAAGGGTTGTCGTTATTATCGAATCTATAAGACAATTATAACACAAATAATTCAGTCTCTCCTACTTAAAAGTTAATGAAGTGATCGTAGGAATATGACGACTGAATTATTCGGGTTAAGACAACTATAATTTTACAAGTTAGCTAGTATAGCAGCTATTTAGGTAACGAAATCCAACCTGTGCTGAGAGTTTTCCTTTTCTTATTCTTGGAATGTCTGTGTGTGTGACTTTTCCTTTCCATACTTCCTTCAAATTGTCCTTCAGATCGATGTTGTAAACAGAGTTGTTTTCATTTTTATAAAACTGCCAAGCCAAATCGTTGTGTCTGATAAAACATAAACATGATCATTATGAAATAAACACTGTTGTTCAGTGGCAGCTATATAAGATACGTTACAGTTAAAATAAAAACCAGAGTCTACAGTGGCGGATCCAGGGGTGGGGGTTCACCGGGGGTTGATACCCTCCCCCTTTTTATGTAAAAATTAACAAAATCCAATTGTGTATATGTCAGAACTGGATTAGACCTCTAGTTATTGACGATACACAAAAATACACCTGTAAATACTTTTGTTCCGGGTTACCAAAGAATATTTAGAATTTGCATCCGTAAGTTTTAATAAAATTGAGAATAGATTCTATCAGTTGATGAACACAAATTTCAAGGATATCAATTTCACATCAATACAAACAACTCTAAACTCCCCGAAAATTATATTCAAATTTTCAATAAAATCAGTTCAAAATTTGCTTTAATGAAAGCTTTTAGTAGGGATTTTTAATTTTGTCAGTTTATGATGCAACACATTTAGAAGTAGTTTATAGAACGACATCTGATATACGGTGCATTGGTTGCAATGATTCAATTTTAATGATTTCAGCTATAAAAAAAAAAACTCTCTAGAACAGGTTATCTTAAACACATTGAAATTTATGCAGGAAAAAGGTAATTTCCAATTCAAACAAACGCGTAAAACATCAACAGTATTTATGTACTTTTACTTACTAAAAAACACACACACACAATAAGGCATTTTAACCTACTTCACAAAAACTTTTAAAAGAAAATTAAAATATAATTCAATTCAATTTAGACGATTAAAAGAACTACATGAAAACAGTTTTAGATTTGGGTATGTTTAGTGTACTTTCAAGCTACATGTATGTATAATTTTTACCAGACTATGCCGAAAGTAATCTGCCATGCAAAAATATCTTATGCCTTTTTTTTTTTTACTTTTAAGATAAATGTCGAAATGTTTCTGATCATTTTGTTTACTTATATTTATATGGATATTTTAAGGATTTGGACTCCTAGAGTAATTCATCGCATATCTTTACGTCTATCGACTTATTTTCACTGACTGAGAAATAGTCTATTACATACTTTTTCTTTAAAAACAAATAAGACTTGTCATGACACTTACACTCAGGAAGCTAAACTTCGTGTCACCTAGACAAACAAATTGAAACGTATGAATAACAAAAGACTAAAAAGCAGTTACAATTTTCACAGTTTTCTGTCGTTCTTATCAACTTTCTGTTTAATTTCTAACTAAATGAGGTTGGAACTAAAAACTGCATGTAAAGATCTGTTTATACTGTAAATTAGTTTGTCATTTTCCAGCCAAGTACGTTATATCAATGAGTGTCATACTTTCTACTTCAGTCAGCCTATAACTAAATAATGTTACAGGTTTACTTATCTACGAATAATGTTTCCAATTAAAAGTAGCACATCAGTCTTTATTCAGTGAAATTGGTTACTGGTACATTTTTATTAAATTACCGTAACTATTGCATTAAGAAAAACAAATATAAAACCAAAGTAGAGATAAGCAAGAAGCTTTTTACAAAATAGTTGGATACATAGTCAATTAGATACTTTAAATGAGATTGAAGGATATTCAAATATAATAACCCTTTAACATCGTCAATTTGAATGCATGGATGTGCATAATATACATTATATCTTGAATAAATTGTGAGTAAAGTAGAATCCATGAGGTTTTATTGGTCAAATGTTTACATATATATAAAAATCTTTTACTAACAGAAACGGACCAGAACACTATAGTTGAAGTGATATTAGAGATAAATTGTAATTTATCAGATTAAATCAAATATTTTGGAAAACGGGATATACATAATGCTAGCTATAAAACCTGGTCTAATGCGTCATTTTCTACATAAGAAGATACCTGTAACAAGTCAGGAATATGACAGTTGTTATCCATTCGTTTGATGTATATGAGCTTTTAATTTTGACATTTGATTTGGGATTTTTCGTTTTGAATTTTCCTCGGAGTTTAGTAAAAAAAAAATTATTTTACTTTTAAATGACCCGTATAATACTTTCATTGTCAATGCTACACTAAAATGTATTCTATGTTTACTATATAAAACATAAATTTGCAAGGCTTTATTTATTTTTTTACTTAAATTTCAGAAAGAATTATTTAATGCAGATGTTATAATTGTACATCTTAATTCACTAGATGCATACCATTGTATATAGAATATAACCGACATACTGTGCGCGAAGATCAAATGGTCCTGAATTGATAAAAGGATTTTTAAAGAATACAATAAAAACCCTTGATAAATGTATTCTCAATTCAATGAATTTTGGACAAATCGTTTTAGATTTTTAAAATTTTACTCAATAGGAAAAGCAGTGAGGTGAGAGTTTGTGACTTTAAAAACCAAATAGAGTTCTATTCCTTTGCCTGTGTTTGTTCAGGAGCATGTGCAGTCATTCTGTGCTATAAACTGAAATACCACATTCTTCTTTTGTGGCTTCATAAAAAATTGGATTAAATGTTTTGTCAATTGTACTTATTTGTTTTGGTTATTCGTATTACATATATATTTTTTTATTTACCATTTAATATCAATCCTATAGTTGGGATTTAATAGAATGTCCCATCCCCCTTTTTTCACGGCTCATTTACCTGATCATCATTTATTTAGTATGTAAATATATGCGTAAAATTTTGAAGTCATCTAATTATCATACAAACGACATCACAGTGTCATTATTCATTTATATGTGAACAACTTGACACTCCCAATAACAAATAAATTTACACCTATTTGCCGTAAAACAAGTATAGTACACATTTATGTTTACAACATGATCCAGGATACGTCTCAGTATTATTTTCAAATTTTCAATTAATGTACAAAATCGTCGTTAATCTGACAAAATTTTATAAATTTTATTTAACTTATTTACTATATTCCAATTTCAACTGTTTAAATGTGGTGTTCTTGAATTTCAAATCATATCTATATTTTGAATTTGATGATTTACTTTGGTACGTATTTACAGATTTAAAACAGAGGTAGCTATATATTGCTTTACAGTCATAGGTAGATTTAAGAATATCCTGATGGATGGGCGTGTGTTTGTATTAAATTGACTAAAAAAATCAAAAACAAAACAACTACGTAAAATACGTAAACCAGTAATGCTTTGAGAATTACCAAGCCTACCTCCAGCCATCGAAAAAGATGATTTAAAAGAAAAAAAATGTCACAGACATTTCTCTTCTTCAAGTTATGTGAATTATATACTTAATTTGGCCTTTTGTGACATTCGTTGTGTCCTTCTTTTTTCTAGTGAAAATCCAATGAATTTCACTTTTTAATTGTAATGCTAATCATTAATTACAACCATATCCTATGCCGATGTTTGATCACCAATTCCCTCTTCTCCGGTGGATAGTAAATTTATCCTCAGTTTGCGAAGATGTCATTAAAACCTGCCATAAATACGTGTAAAAAACAACTGATATAATTGTATTAAAGCAATAACTTACCCATCTATCAGAGGATAACTATCAAGAACACAGTTTGCTATATCCAAATTGGGCGTGGCTGATCCGGGGTTGGTAACACAGTTAGGCGTGTGTAACCCGCCAGACGATCCTTGATCTGAACTCACAGAGTCTGAATCATTTGTTGCCAAAACAATAATAGTTATAACCAATGCCAAAAAAATGACGGCGACTATTCCTACTGCTAACTTGGTTCTATTTTTAGAAAGAGAATCAAAGCTTCCACCTCCCATCCCGTCAACTTTGTAGCTGGTCATAGTTCAGTTTACCAGCTTTCAACCTATGACTGTTTACTATACATCTATACCGTACTATGTCAAGTAAACCATAAACTTGTACATTTTATTGTGTCTTCGTTTACAAATTTCTACGCGACGTTTAAAGTGTGGTTGACAACACTTTCCAAAAGTACGTTTTTGGACCGTTTCATTTTTGGAATTTACTTGGGAGTTTTTGCTTCAATCAAGTTGTTTAACTTAGCCGCCACTGATCTTCTTGAACATATTTGGAATTTTCATATTTGTTTTTGACAACCAGATGATCTGTATAGGAATACTGAAATCATACAAATTATTAGAATACCATTGCTGAATTTTACCAATTAAAAAAACAGAACTCTATAAGAATGCATTTTTTGGATATATATGAAATAGGAGATCATTTGTTTTCTTTTTTTTGCTGGGAAACTGGACAACGTCTTAATTAAATTATTATTATGTAAAAGAGCAATTTCAAGTTCCATTATCGAGTTTATTTAAGAACCAAAACTGTTAACTAATAGAACGTTAAATAGACTAATTGATAAGGATGGAAAACTTTTTTAATGGGCTGTTCATAAGAAGTCTACCAGTGGTCTTTCGATGTTACACGCAGCAGTTTAATACAATTCACATTGGCAGGTTAAGGCAATTTTGGTTGTTTTGGCAGGACTTTATATGAGTGTAAAAAGGTGAGTGCTCAAAGGACTTTACGGTACACCCGTGTCATAATGACATTTTCTCTCTATTCGAAGTTTCTTTTATTGTAAAATAGATACAGTAACATGATACCCGAAGTAATATCATACCTCCTATCGTTTAATAACCTGAATTCAAATATTCAGAGACACGAGTTTGTTTACCATGAACTTTAAATATTATGAACTTATCATTGAATACTTTCTGTCCACTATATATGATCCTTAACTTGATAATTAACCGACTTTAAATTATAATGTTCAACATTCTACAGACAACGACTTTACCCATATATCCAAAAATATGTTCAGGGTTTTCAGGTTTTAAACGTTCATTCAAGATTATTTGCTATATGGTACAATACTCGATAAAGAGGTTGTGACATATAAAATAATTTAAAGTAATATTTTAAAAAATCACATAGCCTCAAACTATGTTTTAGGAACCTTGTTACAGTTTTGATCCTATGTAAACGAATTTCATAAACGAATTAAACCGGATTTAACGTGCGACTTTAGTTGTGTAATGTGTATCAAATAGTATTTGTCTGGTTGGGTTCATATCGGACATCACATAATATTATATACATGTCATATGACCAAATTTACACCACTTATTGTTCAAAGGAAATTATCAAGAGGCTTCATTCATTGTTTTATTTTAACTGCTGTTGATAAAATTATTGCAGAACACAAAAGAGTCACAATAGGCCTAGATTTTTAATTCTTATAATAATTTAAGGTGGTACCCGACACATTCTCTAAAATTCTTTGGCTCGTTTAATTTTCATAAAATTTTAACAAAGTATTTACTTTGATGTTTGACAAAAATATAAAATCTTCAAAAAATTGGAACCATCCATTTTATTTTAGAAAAATTACACTGGTTATATTAATAAATACTTTATTGCAAAAAGCATATATATGCTATAACAACGAAAAGATATTTACAACAGGAGTCCTACATATATATATATTGATTCTGGAGGCCGGAAAATAGTTTTTATTCTCAAAAAATATCGTTCTGTACCGGCCCATTTAGACAAACTATGTTCTTCGTGACCTTTTGTACTTTCGCAATAAAATTAAAATTGCAACATATGGTATAAATTACACATAGAAAAACACATTTTTTTAATAGAAAAAAACCTTGAAGATAAAATTTTAGAAGAAATTCTTATATAGGTAAAATTCCTTACAAAAAAATGGGGTCAGGGGACACGATTCTTGCTGCAAATCTAAATATAAATATATATATTGGACACGATTCTTGCTGCAAATCAAAATCTAAATATATATATATATTTATTTATATAAACGAGACTATATATATATATATCTTACATTAATTTGTAGGATCCTTTACTTATCTTACATTAACTTGTAGGATCCTTTACTATAGATAATTTAGCTGATCTGTAACAATAACATCTTCATGTCTTATATATCATGTACTGTAGTACGCCGCTAGATTAAAACTGACGTGGAAAGGTAACATATGGCCACCGAAAGCTCTTTTTTTGAGAGCCCAGGTGGTCGTGTGGTCTAGCGGGACGGCTGCAGTGCAGGCGATTTGGTGTCACGATATCACAGTAGCATGGGTTCGAATCCCGGCGAGGGAAGAACCAAAAATTTGCGAAAGCAAATTTACAGATCTAACATTGTTGGGTTGATGTTTAGACGAGTTGTATATACATTATGTACACAGCCATGTATCACCATCATTGATGGCGATCCGATGGATACATCTGTTGTAGGGTTGTCACTGACTCAGACGTACTTATGAATATAATTATTTTCTGTGACTGTATCTTACATTAATTTGTAGGATCCTTTACTATAGATAATTTAGCTGATCTGTAACAATAACATCTTCATGCCTTATATATCATGTACTGTAGTACGCCGCTAGATTAAAACTGACGTGGAAAGGTAACATATGGCCACCGAAAGCTCTTTTTTTGAGAGCCCAGGTGGTCGTGTGGTCTAGCGGGACGACTGCAGTGCAGGCGATTTGGTGTCACGATATCACAGTAGCATGGGTTCGAATCCCGGCGAGGGAAGAACCAAAAATTTGCGAAAGCAAATTTACAGATCTAACATTGTTGGGTTGATGTTTAGACGAGTTTTATATATATATATATATATATATATAATTTACAGGTCTAACATTGTTGGGTTGATGTTTAGACGAGATGTATATATATATATATATATATATAAACGAGTCTGAATTGAAAACTACGTTCAAACCTATGATTGCGTTGGAAAAAAACCGCAATTTTTATACGTGTGCCATATATATATATATTTAGATTAAGATTTGCAGCAAGAATCGTGTCCCCTGACCTCATTTTTTTTGTAAGGAATTATACCTGTATAAGCATTTCTTCTAAAATTTTATATTTAAGGTTTCTTTCTATTATAAAAATGTGTTTTTCTATGTGTAATTTATACCATATTTTCAATTTTAAGTTTTATTAAAATAAGTCCACCGTCATCAATTTATATAATAGATTCCCTTGACAATTCAGATGGGAAATTACTTTTTTATTGCGGAAGTACAATTGAAAAGGTCACAAAGAACGGAGGTTGTCTGAATGGGCAGGTACAGAACGAAATTTTTGAGAATAAAAATTATTTTCCGGCCTCCAGAATCAAGCATGTAAATGTAAGCTGTGTTGATTTTTTATTGTTGTCCTTTTAAACTTTTTTGGATTCGAGCGTCACTGATGAGTCTTCTGTAAACGTAACGCGCGTCTGGCGTATATACTAAATTTAGTCCTGGTATCTATGATGAGTTTATTAACGTGCAATCTAATACAAAATGTTTAAATGGATCATACTGTAGAGCTTTAAGAACTACATCCAGTTTCCTACGAGACACAAGACATCTCTTTCTATGCCATTCAAGGCAATGAAAAAATGATTAACAAAAGTTAAAGTTCACTATCACCATAGAAGTTTGGATCTACATATAAATGAATAATTCTAGAAAAGCTGGTTCATAACCTTTGATTGGACAAGGGGTATAACCCTTGTCTCCTAAGAAAAATGTTCAGCTAGCTGTTGCATGAACAGTGACTTGGATGATTCAATATTCCTTGACTGACAAACAATAAGAACTGAAGATTGATTCTTTTGAGTCACAGACAGCAACTTTAGTTTGCATGAATACTCCTGAGGTTGGCTGCTATATAAGAAAAGCCATTATGTGTTAGAGTGACTTGACAACAATCAATAGAGAAGAAATAGTTATCCAACTGAATCTGCAGCTTTTTCCAATTTAGTTGAGGTATTTACGGCTCGCGGAAAAATGAAGCGGTTGGGAGCAAGACAACTGAAGACAAAACCACACTTGTCTTGGCCAAGCCAGAGTAATATAAAACTTTATGGATAAATAAGGAAAGGTTGGAAAATGATATAATTTAGATGCCTAAACATGTTCTAAAATCTAAACTCCTGTTGTTTCGACAAAGTAAAGGTTTATTACTTGTATGTTATAAATCTTTAACCCAACTTTGTAGACATAAGATCATATAGAAGAGGGACGTAAGATACTAGAGGGACGGTCGTTAACCTTTGTATCTGATTTTCGATTTTACAAAATTATTAAAACCGTGGTGTTGTATGATCTTAAAAACGTCTACAAGAATCATCATTCAATTGTGATCAGGTGGAAACCTGATGTCACTGGTGTCATACAAATGCTACTATACTCAAAACTACTTTTGACAGCTTTTGCAGGAATGTTATATGGACGATCATCCACACAAAATTATCATTTGGTTCTAAAAGATGAACAAATGGCCACATGATGCAATCTTTAGTTCTGGTTAGTCAATTTTCAAGGTTCTCATATGATGCAGAAATCGTATAAAACCTTACCAAATCAAAGTGTATACAAACTAGAGGCTCTTAAGAGCCTGTGTCACTCACCTTTGTCTATGTGAATATTAAACAAAGGAAGCAGATGGATTCATGAAAAATTGTGTTTTGGTGGTGGTGATGTGTTTGTACATCTTACTTTATTTAACAGTCTTGCTGCTTACAATTATCTTTATCTATAATGAACTTGACCCAGTAGTTTCAGTCGAAAATGTTAATTAAAATTTACAAATTTTAAAAAAATTGTTAAAAATTGACTATAAAGGACAATAACCATTTCGGTCATGCTGACTTATTTGTAAATCTTACTTTGCTGAACATTATTGCTGTTTACAGTTTATCTTTATCTATAATAATATTCAAGATTATAACCAAAATTGGCAAAATTCCTTAAAATTACCAATTCAGGGGCAGCAACCCAACAACCGGTTGTCCGATTTATCTAAAAGTTTCCAGGCAGATAGATCTTGACCTGATTCACAATTTTACCCCAGTCAGATTTGCTCTTAATGCTTTGGTTTTTAAGTTATAAGCCAAAAACTACATTTTACCCCTATGTTCTATTATTAGCTGTGGTGGCCATCTTGATTTGATGGCCAGGTCACTGGACACATTTTTTAAACTAGATACCCCAATGATGATTGTGGCCAAGTTTGGATTAATTTTACCCAGTAGTTTTAGAGGAGAAGATTTTTGTAAAAGATAACAAAGATTTACGAAAAATGGTTAAAAATTGACTATAAAGGGCAATAACTTCAAAAGGGGTCAACTGACCATTTCGGTCATGTTAACTTATTTGTAAATCTTACTTTGCTGAACATTATTGCTGTATACAGTTTATCTCTATCTATAATAATATTCAAGATAATAACCAAAAACAGCAAAATTTCCTTTACATTACCAACTCAGGGGCAGCAACCCAATAACGGATTGTCTGGTTCGTCTGAAAATTTTCAAGCAGATAGATCTTCACCTGATTAACAATTTTACTCAGTCAAATTGGCTCTAAATGCTTTGGTTTTTGAGTTATAAGCCAAAAACTACATTTTACCCCTATGTTCTATTTTTAGCTGTGGCGGCCATTGTGATTTGATGGTCAGGTCACCGCACACATTTTTTTCAACTAGATACCCAAATGATGATTGTGGCTAAGTTTGGATTAATTTGGCCAAGTAGTTTCAGAGGAGAAGATTTTTGTAAAAGTTAACGACGACGGACGACGACGGACGCCAAGTGATGGGAAAAGCTCACTTGGCCCTTTGGGCCAGGTGAGCTAAATAAAGAATGTATCCCACTGCAGGCCCCTTGCAAATATACAAGAATCAATGAACTAATTCAGTGTGAATTTGGATTTATATAGTACGTATCTCGGTATTTTGTAAATTCAACATACATGTATTCATTTTTGAATGTTTCTGTTATGGTTTCGGTTGGATAATATGCTATAGATATAGGAAGATGTGGTGTGAGTGCCAATGAGACAACTCTCCATCCAAATAACAATTTAAAAAGTAAACCATTATAGGTTAAAGTACGTCTGATTAGTATAGATGATATGGTATCTATGATGAGTTTTTTTATGTCCAAATAATTATAAAATTGCCTTTCCATAAAAAAATTCCATGCGAATTCTTTGGACGAGTATTGTGAAAAAAAATGTTTGACACGTAGGCGTCTGAGGTGTTAATCGTTGATGGAATATGTTCGTTTTTGTTCTGTAGTTTGCATTTTGTGTCGACTATTATATTATGTGTTTGTGCGTTTTTCTGTGACGAATGTTCTGGCGTGTGGTTTATGCTGTAGTTATTCAGGTAGTGTTGTGATTTCATCGATATTTTTTTAACATTGTCTTAAAACGGGAGGTTTGGCTGGCCATTAATCCAGGTTCAACCCATCATTCTTTTCTTAAAATATCCTGTACCAAGTCAGGAACATAGCAATTATTTTCAAATGGTTCGTTTCTATGTATGTTAGCGTTTTTTTGTGTTCCTGTTGTTCTTTCGTTTTTCTCTCATAGTTGATGTGTTTCCCTCGGTTTTAGTTTGTTACCCGAATTTGTTTTATCTCAATCGATTTATGACAATTTAAAACCAGTATACTACTGCTGCCTTTATTTCAAAAATATTGACGTTTAGTTTACTTTGCAACATAATAAATGACATGTGTTCTATACATTGTTATTAGAGATTGATCAGAAGTTTGAGTGTTCATTGTTAAATAACAAACAGTAATGATGTAACCCAAAAAAGGCGAAAGTGACGCCACTAGAATTCAAACTAGATCTGTGTTTGGTGATGATATGTATTATATCAATATGATCGATATGTTGTCATTAGAGATTGTTCGGGGTTGAGTGCTCTAATCGTTCAATAAAAAACAGTGATGGGGAAACTCGAGAACGGTGAAAGTTAAGCCACCAAAATCCATATGTGTTTGGTGGTTATAAGCCGTGATGAGGAGTTTCATAACATTTGTTCGATGCAAACTAAAGTTAGAGAACCAACTATCGGACCAATGATTTGGTGTCTTATCTAGATAGCGACATGTCTTCGCGGTCTTATATCTATAATTGAACTCATCATAGATATCATGATTGAAATTTAGTATTTGCGTAAGACGCGCGTTACGTCTACCAAAGACTAATCAGTGACGCTCGAAAAGTTAAAAAGGCCAAATAAAGTACGAAGTTATAGAGCATTGAGGACAAAAATTCCTAATAGTTTTGCCAAATACTTCTAAGGTAATCTATTCCTGAGGAAGAAAAACCTTAGTATTTCTAGAATTCATAGTGTTTTCTACAGTTAATTTATAAGTACCAGTATAGTCGTATAGTTTCCTTGGTAGATAAAATTGAGAATGGAAATGGGGAATGTGTCAAAGAGACAACAACCCGACCAAATAAAAAAAACAACAGCAGAAGGTCACCAACAGGTCTTCAATGTAGCGAGAAATTCCCGCACCCGGAGGCGTCCTTCAGCTGGCCCCTAAACAAATATATACTAGTTCAGTGATAAGAGAGTTGATGTGAACAATGAAGCTATTAAACCATGTGTTCCAATGGTGAAGTTGAAATAATCCCTTCATAAATTTTAGCTGGTTGACCATTATGGAATATCCGTTACATATATGATATATAGGATATGTTCCTCATATCGTAACTACAATCCCTTCGCTTTTCGCGAATGTGAAACCACCTAATTAGACTTTGTACCGGGTCTGTAATAATATGAGCAACACGACGGTTTCCACATGTGGAGCAGGATCTAATTACCCTTCAAGAGTACCTGAGATCACACCCAGCTTTTTGTGGGGTCCGTGTTGCTTAGTCTTTATTTTTCTATGTTGTACTATTGTTTGTATTTTTCGTTTTCAGCCATTGCAGTGTCAGTTTAATTTTTTAACTACGAGTTTGGATGTCTTTTACATTCTCGTTGAAGTTGTGCAAGTCCAAACTCGTACATCTGATTCCTGCAATTCAGAAATCACAAACTGCACATTCAGAAAACAACAACGTAGTTTGTCTAAATGTTAAAAGGGCCAAATAAAGTACGAAGTTGAAGAGCATTGAAGACCGAAAATTCAAAAACGTTTTGTCGAATACAGCTAAGGTCATCTATTCATGAAAATCCTTAGTATTTCAAAAATTCAAAGTTCTGTTAAGACTTAATCTATTATTATGAACATATCAATGATAACTCAAGTCAAGTTAGTCATGAGGTTTTTTTTAACGGTGGTTCACATTCAGGTGAGTACATCATTAAGAACACATCGTAGGTTACATGACTGTATGTTGGTCGTGCGTTTTCGCTCATCAGCTGTTCTTATTCAGAAAAGATAGTGATCTACGTGATTGTAAGTCAGTCATTCCCAAGGCAGCTGTTCGTATATCATTCTGAGCTCGTCGTAGTTCACATGATTGTGAGTATTCATGAGTTTTCGTTCACCAATTGTTCAAAACCAGGTTAGTACATCTCACTTTTTTGAAAATGTCATCAATTGATAGGAAGCAGTAGGAAAACACAAATATGCCTTGCTATGAATAAAGTCAAAGTAGTATACCACTCTTTTTAATAGTCAAATCGATTAAGTGAAAACAAATCTAGATTACCAACTAAATACTGAGGGAAACACATCAACTATGAGAGGAGAACAACGGAACAATAGACTAACTGGACTACAACAAAAACAAACGCTAACATACATAGAACGGACTAGGACTATGAACAGTCTGAATATCTGTAAGAAGCTGCTAAATCTTATCCAATACTCAAAATTTTAACTTAATATCAAATGTTAAAACGAAAATATGTAACCTGCAGTTATGGAAATAACTAATAGCACTTAGCAGTTTATAAAATGTAGCTTCAGTAGATCTCCCCCTTCTTGTGCACATTAGAATTAATTCGCCACATTATCAGAAGACAACAATTTCTGAATAATATAAACTAGAGGCTCTAAAGAGCCTGTGTCGCTCACCTTGGTCTATGTGAATATTAAACAAAGGAAGCAGATTGAAAATTGACTACAAAGGTCAATAACTCCTACAGGGGTCAATTGACCATTTCGTTCATGTTGACTTATTTGTAGATCTTACTTTGCTGAAAATTATTGCTGTTTATAGTTTACCTATATCTATAATAATATTCAATATAATAACCAAAAACAGCAAAATGTCCTTAAAATTACCAATTCAGGGGCCGCAACCCAAAAACAGGTTGTCCAATTCATCTGAAAATTTCAGGGCAGATAGATCTTGACCTGATTAACAATTTTACTTCATGTCAGATTTTCTCTAAATTATTTGTTTTTTGAGTTATAAGCCAAAAACTGCATTTTACCCCTATGTTCTATTTATAGCCATGGCGGTCATCTTGGTTAGTTGGCCGGGTCACCGGACACAATTTTTAAACTAGATACCCCAATGATGATTGTGGCCAAGTTTCAAATAATTTGGCCCAGTAGTTTCAGAGGAGAAGATTTTTCTAAAAGATTACTAAGATTTACGAAAAATGGTTAAAAATTGACTATAAAGGGCAATAACTCCTAAAGTGGTCAACTGATCAATTTGGTCATGTTGACTTATTTGTAGATCTTACTTTGCTGAACATTATTGCTTTTTACAGTTTATCTCTATCTAAAATAATATTAAAGATAATAACCAAAAACAACAAAATTTCCTTAAAATTACCAATTCAGGGGCAGCAACCTAACAAGGGAATGTCAGATTCATCTGAAAATTTCAGAGCAGATAGATCTTAACCTGATTAACAATATTACCCCTGTCAGATTTGCCCTAAATGCTTTGGTTTTTGAGTTATAAGCCAAAAACTGCATTTTACCCCTATGTTCTATTTATAGCCATGGCGGCCATCTTGGTTAGTTGGCGGGGTCACCGGACACAATTTTTAAACTAGATACCCCAATGATGATTGTGGCCAAGTTTGGTTAAATTTAGCCTAGTAGTTTCAGAGGAGAAGATTTTTGTAAAAGTTAACGCCGGACGACGACGACAGACGACGGACGCCGGACGCCAAGTGATGAGAAAAGCTCACTCGGCCCTTTGGGCCAGGTGAGCTAAAAAGAAGATGTGGTATGATTTCCAATGAGACAACTATCCACATAAGACCAAAATGACACAGACATAAACAATTATAGGTCACAGTACGGCCTTCAACAATGAGCAAAGCCCACACTGCATAGTCAGCTATAAAAGGCCCCGATAAGACAATGTAAAACAATTCAATCGAGAAAACTAACGGCCTTATTTATGTAAAAAAAATGAAAGAAAAAAACAAATATGTAACACATAAACAAACATCAACCCCTGAATTACAGGCTCCTGACCCTGTTACATATAATTATAAACATTGCACCCTTTTGATAATTTTTAAGAATTCAAGAGGCTATCCTTTTAAAAATACTTTCATAAAGGAGAAGACTCCTACTGAGTGAACTTTTAAAATTATATATCTTCATTTTAATCACATGGTCTTACTATTTGTATAAGCACCTATGTTGGTGATAATGCCTGACCTATTGTTTTAATTTTAGAGTAAAAATCCTACACAGGATAAAGTCACATTTAAGTCCGAACTTGTCTTATGGGTTTTGGACAGTAAATTAGTTACTGGTGACCTAGAAGTTATTCTAATCTTTGAAAGAAAATTAAAACTGCTTCGCTGAGCACAGCTAGATATGCCCGCAGAGGTCCAACCTTGAAAAGTTGGGTCAAAAATGGACACAATATTCAAGTTTGATACAGGTCTGAATTTGGATTGTAATTAAATATTTGACATATTATAGGTTTATGAATAAATATAGTCAAAGAACTTAAAATTGGTAATATGAATAGAATTTATACTCAATTAAAGATGTCTTGCTGTTGTGCAATACACCTTGCTGTTGCACGATACTTGTAATTTGTTGTCAGACTATAAACTAATAAAATCTTTTAACTCAGAAACATAAGATCGAAAGAGAGCTAACAAAAATAGATATAAACAATTTACCAAAGTTTCAAAAAATAAACGCTGAAAGAATTTTTGAGTTGTTCCAAAACAAGAAAATCCCCCTTTTTGTAAGGAATACAACAACAAAACTTGGAAACAGTAAATCTGAACTTTATAAAAAAAACTAGAGGCTCTAAAGAGCCTGTGTCGCTCACCTTGGTATATTTAAATTAAACAAATGAAGCAGACAGTTCATGACAAAATTGTGTTTAGGTGATTGTGATGTGTTTGAACATCTTACTTTACTGAACATTCTTGCTGCTTACAATTATCTCTATCTATAATGAACTTGTCCGTGTAGTTTCAGTGGAAAATGTTAGTAAAATTTACAAATTTCATGAAAATTGTTAAAAATTGATTATAAAGGACAATAACTTCTTAGGGGGTCAATTGACCATTTTGGTCATTTTGACTTATTTTTTAGTCTTAAATTGCTGTACATTATTGCTGTTTACAGTCTATCTCTATCTATAATAATATTCAAGATAATAACCCAAAACAGCAAAATTTCCTTAAAATTACCAATTTAGGGGCAGAAACCTAATAACGAGTTGTTCGATTCATCTAAAAATTTCAGGGCAGATAGATCTTGACCAGATAAACAATTTTACCCTTGTCAGACTTGCTCTTAATGCTTTGGTTTTTGAGTTATAAGCCAAAAACTGCATTTTACCCCTATTTTCTATTTTTAGCCGTAGCAGCCATCTTGGTTGGTTGGCCCGGTCACAAAACACAAATTTTAAACTAGATAGCCTAATAATGATTCTGGCTATGTTGGTAAAATTTGGCCCTATGGTTACAGAGGAGAAGATTTTTGTAAAAGTTAACTAAGATTTACGAAAAATGGTTAAAAATTGACTATAAAGGGCAATAACTCATAAAGGGGTCAACTGACCATTTTGGTCCTGTTGACTTATTTGTAAATCTTACTTTGCTGAACATTTTTGCTGTTTACAGTTTATCTCTATCCATAATAATATTCAAGAAAATATCCAAAAACAGCAAAATTTTCTTAAAATTACTAATTCAGGGGCAGCAACCCAACAACAGGTTGTCCCATTCATCTTAAAATTTCAGGGCAGATAGATCTTGACCAGATAAACATTTTTTCCCCTTGTCAGATTTGCTCTAAATGCTTTGGTTTTTGAGTAATAACCAAAAACTGCATTTAACCTCCATGTTCTATTTTTAGACGTGGCAGCCATCTTGGTTGGTTGGCCGGGTCAAAAAACACAATTTTTAAACTAGATACATCAATGATGATTGTGGCCAAGTTTGGATTAAATTGGCCCGGTAGTTTCAGAGAAGAAGATTTTTGTAAAAGATCATGGAGATTTCTGAAAAATGGTTAAAAATTGACTATAAAGGGCAATAACTCCTAAAGGGGTCAACTGACCATTTTGGTCAAGTTGACATATTTGTAAACCTTACTTTGCTGAACATTATTGCTGTTTACAGTTTACCTCCATCTATAATAATATTCAAGATTATAACCAAAAACAGTAAAATTTCCTTAAAATTACCAATTTAGGGGCAGCAACCCAACAATGGGTTGTCTGATTCATCTGAAAATTCCAGGGCAGGTAGATCTTGACCTGATAAACAATTTTACCCTGTCAGATTTGCTTTAAATGCTTTGGTTTTTGAGTTATAAGCCAAAAACAGCAGTTTACCCCTATGTTCTATTTTTAGCCATGGCGGCCATCTTGGTTGGTTGGCCAGGTAAAAAAACACAAATTTTAAACTAGATACATCAATGATGATTGTGGCCAAGTTTGGTTTAATTTGGCCCAGTAGTTTCAGAGGAGAAGATTTTTGTAAAAGTTAACGACGACGGCTGACGACAGACGACGGACAATGACGGACGCCGGACGTCAGACGCCAAGTGATGAGAAAAGCTCACTTGGCCTTTTAGGCCAGGTGAGCTAAAAAACGAAGGGAGATCATGTCAAAAGATATAAACAATTCACCAAAGCTTCATGCATATTGGTTAAAGCGTTTTTGAATTCTTGTCTAACATGTTGACGACGAATGGATGGATGGTCAACGGTATACCATAATAAGTCCTGTAAACAGGCATATAAAAATGCGTAGACTATTGTTGTATACATTTTAATGTCTAAATATTGCAATAATAATCAAAAGCATTCTGATTTACCAATGGCAAGACAGTTGCAAAAATTAAAGGTAGACTCATAACAACTTCTCTATTATGGCTTAATGACAAAGGTCATTTATCATGTATTTAATTTCGATAACATTAAATTTAAAACAATAAACTATGACTAGCAACAAGAGACATGAAAAAAAGTTAAAATACAACTTTAATGGAAGCTTATATATGTTGACTTGCAAAAGACAAGAAATTTCCACCTATGGCAATTATCATCAATATTCTTAAGTTTAAAATAAAACCAATAAATTGTATATCTTAATCTGATTTTCTACTGATTTTTAATGGCATCACATGCAGACTTGATTTGTATGGCTGTTCCTACGAACGAACGACTGAATAATTCACTTTAAAATTATATTCTAATGATTGATTGTGGAATACTTAACCTTATGAAAGAAAATATCAAATGAACAATACATGAACACTGTTTTACCACAAAGCAAGTTAAAAAAAATCTAAATTATTTTTAAATAACCAGTTCACTAACTATTTTATACTTGTTTACTTTGCTATTATAATGGAATGTATTGCCTTTATCTCTAGTATAGATAATAACCTTTTACAGTAGTTCCTGCATATACATATATATATATATCTTACATTGAATTTGTATGTCTAAAGTAAATTTATGAAAATCTAGAATAATACTGATGTATAAGTTTATAGTATCAATATCAGTTCATAATGTATTAGTATACATAGATTGGCTTATGACTTGTTACATGCATCTTTATTTCATTTATCTGTTTGTTCTAATATTATAATTGTCTGTATTTGGATCACGCCTCTATTGTGCTCTTTCCAATAAAATATTGAATTGAATTATATCTAAATGAGCATGTTTTGTAAAGAGGAATGAAATGATGAAACAGCCAATGACATAAAATATTTTAAACAATTTTGTTTTATCAAATGAGATAAATTAACAATATCCTTACTTTTCCTTAGCACTAATTCTTTTCGATTTACAAGGATACACAGATCTGTAACTGGTCATGCTGTACATGAATTATTATTTGTGAGGTAGCAATTTCAATGGATGTAGTTGGACCATATGTTCAACAAAAGAATATTTTCTAAATGCTTGTATAATGACTTGGCAGTAACACAAATTTTAAACATGTCCTTAATCCACAAAAGTTGCTACCCTAAAAATAAACATATCCACAGTATCACTAATCTCAAATTGGTAAAAATTGTTACATAATATAAAAGATATCGTATTTTTAAATATATACTGGAAGTACTGGATACACCATAAAAATAAAAAGATTTCGAATATTGCATGATACTCAAACAAGTATTAATTAAAAATCTCTAACTGCTCCTAAGGTAGAATGCCAACTAAACAGAATCAATTTACAAATATGTTAACAACAAAAACAACATTTCACAAAATGATTATTTAAATTTTGATTGCAAGTTTAATCATATGAGTTGTAATTATAAATGTTATGATATAATACAAACAAAAAAATGCTAAAATGAAGCACAACAAACAAAAATTATATTCAAGGAAAAAACAGAACTTTTTCTCACCTGCCCAAAATAATGAAACACTAAAATGGACTGACATAAAACTTAAAGACTTCAGTTATGAATATAACCTTCTATAAAACCAATGATAGTTTCTTTACAATGAATGCACCTGACAATTACCCACACATATCTGAGATTTTTAAAGTGAATATAACAATGTGGAGATGTGGAATGGTTACCTATGAGAAAACTATCCACCAAAGTTAAATTCATTTTAATGTAAGCCACTATAGCCTACTCTATGCAATTCCAGAGAATTTAATTATACATTCATTCCTTCTTCATAAAATTATTTTCTTGAACAGCTAGGAATGTATGCAGACTTTGCCAACACCACAAAATTAAATATCTACGAATATGCAAGTTTCCCTTAAACCAAGAAAGTTGGTACCCATGAAAATAATTGAATCCACAGTACATGTATCTATTTCCCCAACAAATAAGCAAGATAAATATATATTTAGTTTGAGAAAAAAAATCCAGTACTAAACTAGAACTTATTTCTTACAAACATTGTCATTTTTCAAGCTTGAAACACACATTCGCCTTTCATTTTATTCTGTCTATTTCTGGTTTTAATTAAAGAGAATTGTCAACAGTCTATGTCTATATCTAGGTCTCTTCAACCTTATATAGAGTCATTATGCAGGTTTAGAAGCTTAAAGGAACTCTTTAAAAATAATTGCCTAATTTTGTATGTAGATATAGGAAGATGTGGTGTGAGTGCCAATGAGACAACTCTCCATCCAAATAACAATTTAAAAATTAAACCATTATAGGTTAAAGTACGGCCTTCAACACGGAGCCTTGGCTATATAAGCTTTAGCAAAATTATAAAGAATTTACATCTACTTTCACAAATTAGCTATGGCATTGTTCAGTAACACAGAATTCACTTATCTCCCCTTTTATCCATGTGTTACTTACTCATAAATTTAATTAATTTTCTATATCCATAAGGATTTTAAAGACTTTAATGTATTAACTTTACCCCTTTGTTGCATGTTTAGACATGGCAGCCAAATGGAATGTATGTTGGGAACAACATACAAATGTTTTGAACTAGATATTCTAATGATAGTTGTGATGGATATTTAGTTAGAAAAGAATGTATGGTGTTCTGGCCTGACATTCCACGTCTAAATATAGAACAAAAGCATGAAATAATCTTATGTCTGGAAAACCCCTTCATCAATATAGAAATCTGACAGGTTAAAAATGTATGTGTTTGTTACATAGAAGAGGGACGAAAGATACCAAAGGGACAGTAGACAATATATTTGTAAAAGATTACAGATAATGGATGACCAATCATGACAATCATGACAATGGCTAACACAGACCCCAAAAAAGTATATCATTAATTTAGGCAGATACTTCAAATGGTGCTTAAGCCGACTCTTTAATTCTTTAAAAATGTTTGACAGCTTAGTTAGTTTTCAAATCATACTTATTGGAATATTTTATGAATCAATGATGAATATGCAATGCATTAAAAATTGCTTCCATCTGTTACCTCCTAATAATGATTATTCAGAAGGAGATGAAATCATTATATTCACAGTAATACTTAGAACAACAAAAAATAACAATAACTGTCTTTGGTAATTTCTTAAATGCTAAAATGTAAAATAAGATAATTAATGAACGTTTAAAACAATAAATGGATATCCAGGCGATTTCAATTCATAATGTAACAAATGCAAAAAGGAAGACAAACAGTCTTAAACACAGAATATAACAATGTGGAGATGTGGAACAGAATATAACAATGTGGAGATGTGGAACAGAATATAACAATGTGGAGATGTGGAACAGAATATTACAATGTGGATATGTGGAACAGAATATAACAATGTGGAGATGTGGAACAGAATATAACAATGTGGAGATGTGGAATGATTACCTATGAGACAACTATCCACCAAAGGTAAATTAAAGTTGATGTAAGTCACTATAGGTAATTCCAGACAACTTTAATTATATATTTATTTCTTTTTCATAAAATTATTTTCTTGAACATAAAACCCATAGCAATTGTTCATAGGATGACTTGAAATTAAACAATAGAGTGATTTTTTTTTAAAAGTAATACCTGAACATCTAGGTCTTTACATGTATGATGTTTTATCAAAAGTTTAAACATGGGTTCTATGGAGAAATACAACAAGATATTTACATATGTAAATGATGGAACATACACACATGTAAATGATGGAACATACACACATGAAAGTAAGAAGCACCTTTATGTTTATAAGTATTTATGGCATAGTTTTTGAACATAATTGTTTTGTTTCTTCAAACTTTAAACATTAATTATTTTGATAACCTTTCTATACTTATTATTAAAATCTGATTTTTGCTGCATGGAAATTATTTGTCAAAATTAGTTACAAAATATGTTTTCTTGAATATCCATTGGATAAATATTCCTGGCAATTCTGTAACATTCAAGGAACTTCAAACATAATCATTATTCCTAAAATAATTGAAAACCTTTAAGTCAAAAAGAAGGCTTATCCACAATCAATGAGTCAAAAGTATTGCAGTGTTTATAAAAATGTAAGCAGTCATGGCACAACAAAAAATAAAAGAAAACGCATGGCACAACAAACATTAAAATTCATTCACATGGCACAAACAAAGTTAGCATATGATGGAGAAAAATCAGAACCATTTAAGGGTGGCAAGATTACCATACATTCAAAATCAGTAATAATTTGAAAAACCTAATTACTAAAAAATTAACAAGTTAGCACCTACTACAAAACAATAAAGATTTAATAATAATACAACTTAAAGCAGAAGCATTGTATATTTTCTTGCAAATATGGGGGTATGTATGAATCAAAGTAAAATGTTTATTTTTGAGTGTTTTGTGATGAACTTTTGATCAAATAGGCTGAAAATATAACAAACACAATAGAAAACAAACAGACAAAACAATCTTAAATCTAAGTATAAATCTAAGCATCTAACATATAACTAATTGAATACCAATGAATGAAAGGCAGCCACAATAAGGTAAAATAAATCCACATAACAAATTAAATGAAAAAATTTCAAAATGAGAAGACAAAACACAAGGAAAATTAACTGAACCTAAAAATATTTAGGGGTGTGGTAATAGTCTGTGTCCTTCTATTAGATTTAAATGAATTAACTATAATGCTGATTTTCCCTATTAGCTTATATAATTTGTATAATAGACAAATAATGAAAATAAAATGCATAGCTTTAGCAACCTGACTAGTTTTAAAATCAAAGAAAAATATTTTAGCACTCAGAATTCATTTAAAACACAAGAGTATGTTTGTTGAGTATTTGGCATCTCACAATATTAATTACACAATGACACTCTTATTAAATCACAATAATAAACCAACATAATTCATATAAATAAAAAAATCCTACTGGATGTTTGAATTGCCTATTTGTCAGTAACATACCATACTGATATCTCTAGTAAAATCAGGATAAAAATAATATTAGTAAACACCTGCTATGTTCCCCCTTATTTCAAATAATATTATTTGAAATAAGTACATGTAGTCTATCAAAACTCACCATGTTAGTAACCCAGAAAATGCTTTAAATATCCTAATTTTCTTGTTGATCAATATTGCAGCTTTTTTAATTTTTGTCTCTTATTTTTTCTTTCCATTATTGTTTTCAGAAAAATATCCCCAAAAGTGTTTAAAAAAGTTCATACAAATCAACATTTTAGTGCAATAAATAGGAATCATCTGACAATTTTATAGAATAACAGATGTTCACTCTGTCGGCTTTTTATGTTCTTTCAAGATTCTTATATCATCTACATTTTACGTGACATTGGACCTTGCCTCTGTGTTCTATTTTTAGTCATTGTGGCCATGTTGGTTGAGAGATCTACTATAATTCACTTAATAATAAATTATAACACTCAGATAATTCATGTAAAGTTAAAAGAGTGGTTCAATAAATGCAAATAAAGGCAATAACTGATTCAAAGAATATATTTATGTTTATGTATTTTTTTAAATCTTGCATTACTGATATTTTTTGTTGATACATGTATAAGTTTCTTATTATCAATGACAGTTTGAAA
Organism: Mytilus trossulus; assembly: GCF_036588685.1. Lineage (NCBI taxonomy): Eukaryota > Metazoa > Mollusca > Bivalvia > Mytilida > Mytilidae > Mytilus > Mytilus trossulus. The sequence continues at coordinate 4,549,681 of NC_086374.1, forward strand.
GCAACTGGTTATAAGAGGCAATAATTTCTTCAACAAGTTATCAGTATTTACTTTTTGGGATTTTTGATCATCTTGAACTGATGTAAACAGTTTCTGTTGGTCTATAACAATTATTTAAGAGAAATGGTAGACATATCACAAATATACAGTAAATTTTTATTGCACTGGATAAGAGGTCAAAATGCTGTTTTTGGTAAATAAAATAGTCATACACAAACTCCTATAAGGAGTCATCTAATGATTTTTTGAAAAATTGAAGATGAAATCCTGACCGATTTTTTTCAGATTTTTTTCTTATGTTCAATTTCTATTCACAGTACCCATGTTGATTAATGAAACAATCTATAATTTTCAATGATCAAGATACCCAAACAATTGATCATGTCAGAATTGAATGTGACTGGTTCAGCAGCTTTGGGGGAGATCTCAAAACAAACTTTATGAAATGAAATGCAAAGTGATGGAAATATCTCATATAATTATAACCCATAACTTTTGGCCAGATTATCTAAAAAATATTAATCTCATATAATTATAACCCATAACTTTTGGCCAGATTATCTAATTATATAAAAAATATTAAGAAAATATGACATATCTTATATTTGACAATGTGATCATAATGAATAGACTTATTCTGGTCTTAAAATCTCAACCATTATGTTATAACCTTTTCTTCCTTTCAATAAAAAGTCTTACTCATCTAACAAAATATATCCTGATTGACATTCTTTTCTTCACAAATATCATATTAGCTTTTCACAATCTATACATTAATGCTTTAAGCCCTTTTTTCTGAATATTAAATCGTTAACACCGCCATCATCTCTCTGCATTTTTAACAATGTGTCGTAGCCTTTACTTTCCATGTATCTCTGTAACTGGTTATGGCCCCCAGTTTCATGAACATACTCCACTGCCAACATTTTTATATCTAATTTATCGAAAGGAATAGTTTTTAATACATTAAGTTCATCTCCCTCTACATCTAAACTGAAGAAGTCTATAGTTGTTCTATTCAGTGCTAGCATGAAGGAGTAAAATGGAAAACATTCTATTTCTACTGGATCTGAAGCTATGTGCTGCTTTCTAATCCAATCTTGTGCATCCTTATCGTGCACTATTCTTCCTCTGTTAAATGCTTTGTTAAATGTCAGCTGGAAAAAAAACATGATAATATAGATGTTAGTACGTCAAAATATCTGCATAATTTGTATTGTCCCCCAGTGATTTTATAATTTTTCAGTTGGTTTTTAATTAAGCCAGTAACTTGCTATTTTAGGCTTTTCACTAGTCATACAATTGCAAAAGGTTAAAACTGACTATGGCAGTAAGTAATAAATGTGTGGTTTTGAAATATATAATATGCCAAGGACAAGTTAAACATGTTGAATAAAATATATAGGGAATGTGTCCATAAGATACAGATGATGTCCCTGCTTGCATATAACCTTATAAAGGGACATTACACAAGAACAGTAAAAGTGATGCAACCTAAAGTTGTAATTGATCTATGTTTTACAATATTATGCATTGTGTATAAGATTCATAACATTGTCTCATTGGCAATCATTCCACATCTTCATTATTTTTCATCTTGCTATATCAAATATCCCATTACTTGTGTTTTTTTCTGTTTCTGTTTTGTCTGTTTGTCCATTCAATCTTAAAGAATATTTTTGCTTACAGTAAGTAACTATGGCATACCTTTGCTGACAATAAGTAACTATGGCATACCTTTGCTGACAATAAGTAACTATAGCATACCTTTGCTGACAATAAGTAACTATGGCATACCTTTGCTGACAATAAGTAACTATGGCATACCTTTGCTGACAATAAGTAACTATGGCATACCTTTGCTGACAATTAGTAACTATAGCATACCTTTGCTGACAATAAGTAACTATGGCATACCTTTGCTGACAATAAGTAACTATGGCATACCTTTGCTGACAATAAGTAACTATGGCATACCTTTGCTGACAATAAGTAACTATGGCATACCTTTGCTGACAATAAGTAACTATACCATACCTTTGCTGGAGTACTTCTAGGACTCAGGCAAGCATTCACTGAGAAGGCTTTTCTATGTTTTGATTTTAATGCTGCATAATTAGTAGGATCTGCCTCAATCAGTAAACCATTCCATTTCCTGACTTTCTCAAAGAAAAATGTGTTGGATCCTTTCTCTCCATTCAGACCACCACATTCTACATAAAAACCTCCTTCCTGTAAAATATCAATTAATGGTTCAAAAACAGATTAGATAAATTTTGGACCAACCAACCATTAATGTATGATTTTGAAGCAGAATATAAAATTTTATCCGGAAATGAAAAACGTACAATTAAATACAACGATGATGGAGTAGAGCAGAATATAATGGTGCAACAGTGCCAGCGTTCTGAAGATCCATAGGTATCCATAGGTAAGAAAAGTATTAATATTCTGTTTTTCCTTTTAAAAAAATCCCAGAAATTTTGACTGCTGTTACTGACCCGTGTGTAATATAGAAATCATTGCGATAGAAACAACAATCAAGCACAGCATCAAAAGAAATGGTGCTAATAGCAGGTCATTGTGTGGTCTTCAACAATAAGCAAAATCAAACTGTATAAAAAGCTAGAAAGGGACCAGAGCAGAGAACCATCTATGAAACAATACACAACTGGTATGTTCTTGGATCTAGCTGAGTAATATTTTTATCCTTATATTTTAAACTTGAAATTAATCAGCAGAATGTATATTTTCCTGGATTTGTGTTCTGTAGGTCACCTTATTTTTATAAACTTATATACTTGTATTAGATTACTGGGAAGGAATATTTCCTTCGATTTACCAGTCATACCTGTGTACTTTATTTTACCTAATTCTTGTAAACTTATATTTATAACTTAAAGGAGTAAGTGTGAAAATGACCCATTAGTAGCTAAAATTTCAAATAATGATTTATGACCACTATCATAATGAATCAAGCTCAAACAGTGTCTAGATAAGAAAAAGGTCTTTTTTTTTAAACTTTGAAGATTCAGTGATTTATTTACACAACTAGAGATTTTAATGAAAATAGGTGAATTTCTGTTGTTTTTCATGACGAGAAGCATATATAGTGCATGCATGCATGGACAAATAAAATCTGCTCATAGCTTATAGTATGTTGGTTACTATAAGTGACATACATGTATCTGATAATTTATTTTGTCAAAACCCTGGGCTCTATGTTTCCTACATATATAATTGATTGAAACAATTATCACAATCTCCATTTTGAACCTTTTTGGCAGTGAAAACGCCAATGCTTTGATAGAAAAACTTCATAAAAATGGTTTGATTTAACTTTTCATCAACTGGAATCATTTTTACCTTGAAATAATGGACTAAATACTCTGGTTAATTAGAAACAGAACCAAACTTACTCCTATATTGGCAAAACGTATATTTTCTTTCATCTGCCATGCAGGGTTATACCAGAAATATCTATTCATACAAGAAATAGATAACAGGCCACAACCATATATTAAAGAGAAATGGTTTTACTTTGTATCAAATCTCTTATCAAAAGGCTGAGTTGGGTTTAAATCCTTAATACATATGTATGTCAGGTCTCCTATTTACACCGGTAATTCAAAAATTGAGTCATTTTGTTATTATGGTTATCCAAAAATGTAAATTGTCAATATGGTTCTGATTAGCAACTTCATTTTACAAATGACATGTGATAATTATGAGTTGACAGTTTGGTGGGTTTTTTTTGGCAAATATAAATACATTAAGTTTTTTATGAATTATCATTTTTTTTTTGTCACATCTGTTTAACTGATTTATTTAAACAAAGGTTTTGTTTTAATCAATTTTTCCAATATATCATACCTTTATGTGCTAATTATTTTTTTCTCTTTTTTATGCAATTCTCTTCTTTTAAAATACTACATATTTGTAGAAAACTTTTAACAGTTTCATTGAACATAACATTGAAAGTTTTTCTCCGTTGTGTAACAATTTAATGAAAAATATGTGGCAAGAAGAATGGGATAAAGAGAAAGACAGCATTGTATCAAATAAGTCCAAAAACTACTTTTGACATAAAAATACCAAAAATGTCCAGATACAAAGAAAGACTGATTTCTAAATTAAGAACTGGTTATATACCATTGAACAAACATCTGCATAAAATAGGCATATCTGACACTAAATTGTGTCAGGAGTGTCATGTTGAGGAAACAGTAGAACATTTCTTATTACACTGCAAATTATATAATGCAGAACGATCAACATGTGTTTTATTTGACAGTTTAAGAAAATTACAAATACAGAATTTTCAATTAAAAAATATCCTAACAGGATATAATTTTTTACCAATGGATACATACATAAAGATCATGAATAGAATGATACTCTAAAAGTATTACTTTTTGTACAGGAACATGATTTTTTTTTTTTTTCCATAAAATAAATGGGATCTATTACCAATGTTATTTCAACTGATCGGGCAGAGCTAATGTTTTAATTTCCATGTGGACAGTCTATTTGAAGATGTGTGTGATACGGATGATTGCCGTTATAATTAATACTGATTTCTAATCACCAATCAGTGTCATCAAAGGAATTAACAAAAGAATGACTAGACATTTCATTGATGAGTTTATCCTAAAACACCTATCTATAGATGGACTGGTTTATTATGAGCGAACCGGTTAAACTCCGCCCAGTCAAGTGAAATAAATCAAGTAATACCTACATTAGGAAGAACTCATTGACATCTGTCCCCACAAAAAAAAACAAGGAGAACTTGTTAATGGATAAAATGTTTGTTAAACTTATTTTAGATTTAAAAAAAAAAAAAATGCAGCAAAATAAATGAAAATAGTACTGCTGGTCGCACATGTATCTTTCATCATACTACAAAGTTGAACACAATATGCCTCATTGGCATCAGGACACCAATCTATGGGTCCAAACCATATGGTAATAGTAGTTCTGAAGTCAAGGTGTCAATAATGGGGTACAGTTCAAAATTAAATTACCAGATTGATTATTCGGTGGTCTCATGGTTAGTGAGGACAGTCAGGGTCAATACACAGACCACGACAATCCTCACTAATCAAGGGGACCATGACTCAAACTGGTCTCTTGGTATCTATGGGAATTTCATATATAATATTTGTTTTCTTTTATTAATCCCAATGTAGGTGACAGAAGTATGTGACAGTCTTTTTTATCTGGCGCATACATATTTTTGGCAATTTTTCATTAAATAATTGACACCAGGCTATCGGGAAGCAGTATCTAATCTTTATCTTCAGCGATGGACATTGAGATTCATTTATACACGTGTGTATATTTATAAGCTACTACCACCTTACAAATCAAAGCAATTATCTATGTAATTAGCAATGCAACCAAACATAATAAGCAAGAATGACAAAATAAATATTTTAAAAATATACAGAATTTTACAAAAGTAAAAACACAATACATTAAAAACTTTGAAAAAAACTCACAACTTAAGAACTTACTTGTAGTAAACAAAACACGAAACACTAAGATTTTTTTTTTCAAAAAGATTCATGATAAGTGTAAATAGGGCGCAAGTTCCATATCAGGAAAGTCGCTTCCCAAAACATCAATACAATAATAATGTAATAAGAAGAAGACTTTTAACAGTTTCATTGAACATAACATTGAACGTTTGCTTAATTGAATGTAATAAGGTTAACAAAAATCTGACTTTGGTATAACAATATAACTGAATAAATATGTTTAAACATGTATAATAGACACTCAAAGAAAGAAATATATTATTTTATGATCTTATGAACATTTGTTAATTGATAAGATTTACTATAAGCAGTGATTTGTTGGTACTATTAAATACCAGATCAGCAATTATGTAAGGACAGCACTCTAACTTTAAATTTCTTCAATGTTTTGGGGGGCACAATATGATTTTCTTCACATCCCCAAAGAAAGTTATAGAATATTTTGATGGTATAAAATAAAACGTTAACTGCAGACTGTACTTATTTCAGCACGACTATACATTTTAGAATATTTCTAAGCAGAATTGAATGAAGTCAAAAATTGGAAGTAAACATTAGGTGATTCAAATCTGTTTTAAAATGTTTCACTATGCATTGAAATTGAATTTTAAAAATCAGTGCCCCAATAAATAAATTCTTTAAAATCTAAATTCAATCAAAAAATTTTATGGGAGAGTTTAGTTTATAACTTTATAGATAGGTACATTTACTTACTATGTATAGTCGCCGTCAGCTGAAATTCGCAGCGGTTATCAATTAAAATAATCTAAACTATCAACCACGTTCACTCGAGATATAGTTTTTCACATTCCATTCATAAATCGCAAAAAGAAAAACCACTACTGACCTACCTTTTGAGTGATTGCACTGTGATAATCCTGACCTTCACATTTTCCAAGACTATTTTCAATGGTGGAATCCGCCATTGTTTTTTCCGGAAGTGTTCCCCTGGAGTTCAATTTCATAACATTTGCATAAAGCGCGGGAAACCGTATCACATCAATGAAAAGAACATTTCAGGAAACTGCGTAAATGACGAATTTCACATGTAAACAAATGATCCTCATAGAAACGAAGATGGCGGAATTACAATGGAAAACATTCTGGAAAATGTGAAGGTCAGGATTATTACAGTGTGATCACTTAAAAGGTAGGTCAGTAGTGGTTTTTCTTTTTGCGATTTATGAATGGAATGAGAAAAACTATATCTCGAGAAAACGCGGTTGATAGTTAAGATTATTTTTACCGATAATCGCTACGAATTTTAGCTGACGGCGACTATAGTTGAGCCTACTATCTATGAATGGTGTCTGTCCATTTGAGTACTCCAGTCTATCTGGGAAATCTAAGTGGTCTAAGATAGGTACATTTACTTACTATGTAGTTGAGCCTACTATCTATGTATGGTGTCTGTCCATTTGAGTACTCCAGTCTATCTGGGAAATCTAAGTGGTCTAAGATAGGTACATTTACTTACTATGTAGTTGAGCCTACTATCTATGTATGGTGTCTGTCCATTTGAGTACTCCAGTCTATCTGGGAAATCTAAGTGGTCTAAGATAGGTACATTTACTTACTATGTAGTTGAGCCTACTATCTATGTATGGTGTCTGTCCATTTGAGTACTCCAGTCTATCTGGGAAATCTAAGTGGTCTAAGATAGGTACATTTACTTACTATGTAGTTGAGCCTACTATCTATGTATGGTGTCTGTCCATTTGAGTACTCCAGTCTATCTGGGAAATCTAAGTGGTCTAAGATAGGTACATTTACTTACTATATAATTGAGCCTACTATCTATGAATGGTGTCTGTCCATTTGAGTACTCCAGTCTATCTGGGAAATCTAAGTGGTATGGTTCTGTAGAGGGTTGTTCTATATAATAATTCCTTATCATTGTCACCAATGCCTTATCATCAGCAGCTGTATTCCTATCTATCAGTTCCTTCATCGCCTTTTTATAATCAAATTGTGCTATCCTGTTTTGATTTATTTGTTGTGGTTGAAATTGTTGCATGAAAACGACTTGTTTTCTGTCTTCATTGAAAGCCCCTCTGATCTCAGGCGAAGAAATATCTAGATTTGATGTTGGATATTGATCTAAACTAGAATTTCTGGCATAAAACATCATGAGAAGTAGAAAAAATAAGCCTCCAGCTCCTGCTACAAACCATGGGGTTGATACTCTCATTATTCTGGGTAAAATCCTGAACTGTAAATGACTCAGCCTTTAGGTCAACTGTTGTGTTGTAGAACTTAACTTTAGGTCATCTAGTGTTTAATCTGAAAAGACATGATTAAAAACAGTGATCTCCACATAAATGTATCAGTAAAAACAGTAACTTAAAAGACAAAGGGTAGTAAATTATTTCCAAGCAACAAAATTTACTATCATAAAACTTCAAAGGATACTAACAATCAGATATTCTACCCTTGATCATGTTGATACAGCCTTAAAATAATCCTTATTTACCGTGTTTACAGAGAAGTTTATATCCATACATGCTGTTGTAAATATTTAATACTTTGGGAATTTGAAACTTTACTGACAAATAATTGTTCTAAAAATTAGGTAAGGTAACATTTTTCTGTAAGTCTCATTCAAATTTGAGTAAATTGAAACCGAGAATTAAACTATAACTCATACACACTGAATACTGATCATTCTTACAGTATGTAATTATTTTCAAATCAAGTGACTGTCACTTTGGTTATAGTCTATAAAAAGAAATTTAAATTTCTCGCAAATACTGCTTTAAAATATCACACTATATAATATACAGAAATAAAATTGTTTTCATGAATTACCTGTGTATCTGTCAGGCCTTGAGTATATAGAAATCTGTTAAATATTTCATTCAAGTGTTTTGTACTCGGGCATGTCAGGTACAAATGTATATTGATGTGTTTGAAGACCTACAAATAAATCAATAAACAACATATCAACTTTCTATTCTCAAATAATAAAACAAGATGTGGTGTAGTAAACATCTTGAGGTAACTAGACAATTTCTATTACAATGAATATATCACCAACAACCTGTTTAAAATGAAATAAGGAAATAGTAAAAAAAATACTAATTCTTTTACCTGTTCTCCTTTTTGGTCCCTCACTCAAAAACTGCAATAAATCTATAAATTACCAAATCTTCAGACAGTCTTCAAACGTTATTTAGAAGATAAAGACTTGGAAATAGTCTAAATGACCCTATTCTTAATGTTTGCGTGTGAGCCTTCAAAGAAATATTATTTTTTTTCAAAACTTTTTCATGTTTTTATTATTCTTTTAATGTCAACTTAAATTCAAAAACAAAGTCCTCAACCAATAATCAATAATGAATACTAAAGTCTATCAGATAACAGTTTTTGTATTAATTTACAGAGCCATTCTGCTATCATAGTGTTGCTGTAGAGAGTTGACTATATCCATTCAGTGTTTGACAGATGTGTGCTTGAATAGTGTTGTTCTAGACAGTTTTATGCTCCAAACCACTTATAATATGCCCAGATATGATAAGACCTTTTTGTAAAATCTGATGAACAATAAGAGGCAAAATATTTAATAGGAATCTTAACAAGCAGAAGATAAATGTATGCTTTCATATTCCACATTTTATATGTGCCTGTCCAAAGTCTGAAGCCTGTAATTCATTTCTTGTATAAGTTGCTGTCTGTCATATTTATATTTCAACAATTGTTTTGTCATAATTAAGTCATTGGTTTTTTCCTTGTCCTTTTCATGTCCTTATATGCTGAAAATATGATATGGGTTTTGCTAACAATAAATGTGAACACAGAGATTTATCTTAACTTGTAAGATCAGCCTCAATCTTGCCTTGTTTTTTTTTTTTTTTTTATAGAGAACACGACAACATGCACATTCATATGTATTATATATATGAATGTACATGTTGTTGTGTTCTCTATAAAATTCATTCACATCAATTTCACGTGAATTTAAATTCATGTGAATCTCAAGTGAAATTCGCATCAATTTCACCTCAAACAAGCTTTATAATTTATACTTGTATTCATCATAATAAAAATATTGTTTACACTAAACGAGCTTATACGTGAAAATCATGTGAAATCAATTTTTATGAGTTTCACATGAAAATCTCTTAACTTTTTCTCATGTGAAATTCACATGAATTTTTAAAATAGAGTAATTCAACCTAAATTTTCAAATTTAATTAAAATCATGAAAAATATCACATCAGATTCATGTGAATCTCAATTCACGTGAAATTCACATGAACATTTTCACGTGAGTTTCATGTATAAGCTCGATTGCGGTGAATCTCACGTGAAATTGTTTATGTGAATTTCACGTGAGACTGATGTGAAATTCATGTGAGCAAATTTTGCCTGTGTAATATATATAGTTATATGTTTATTTGTCATGTTTGTATGATTTCAATCTTTCCTTGATTTGTTTTAGTTTTAGTTTATTCTAAGTTTATCTATATAGGTCCAATGCTTTACAATAGACAAAATTTTATTCGCACAAACACATTTACATTAAATGGTTATGGCATACAAAATTTACAGAAAAGCACCTTACAGAAAAGAACAAAAAAACATACATATATATTTATTACACATCTACATGAAACAAACTGTTATTTTTAATGAAAACATCAATGACTTTTATTTGCATTGTATGGAAATACAATAAGCATTTTGATAAAAAAAGTATTGTTGATTTTTTCTAAAAATAAAACTAGCTATAGCTATTAGTCTTTAAATTTATAAAATGAAGGAATAGCTATATATATACAACATGGGACCAAAAGTGCACCAAATTGTCTGTTAATTTGTTTTTGACTATTGAAAGTATTGTCATGATTATAGATTTGAAGAAAATGTTAGCTGAAATAGATTCGTCATGTAAACAACCAACAAAGGCAACAAATAAATCACAATTTCTTAATTGGAAATCAACATCTTAACATTCATTTGACAATTAATGTCTTTATACCTTACATATACCGGTACATGTATTTCAAACAATTCCATTTTGGTAATACATGTACTTTATCATATATGACATGGAATAATTCAATTAATTTTCATTTACTTGCAAGGAGGTGTGAATAACCCTAAAATTTTACAGCCCTAATGGAATAACCCTGACTAAGGTTGACAATTTTAGATAATCCACTCCTCAATGGGCCGTTATTGTATATTATTGTCTTAAATAATATTTTTTCTCCCTTTCTGCGTTTTTGGTTTTATTTTAAGAAGTATACAAGTGTGGACACAGATTAGTGTGGATAGTATCTTTGGATGGTTGACACTGTTTTCTAACAAAAGGGGTCTATATATATGGTTGGTTTTTTTCCATATAGGGTCATTGTTCAACCATGTTGCACAGTGACAGTTAACCTGCACAAAACACTAAAAATTATGTAAAACAACAAGATAGTTTGTGAACAGTTTATTCAGCGGTACATGTATGAAGCTGTGTCCATAACAGACGATCTCTTTTTGAAAAAGTACAAGCAATTGTTTATAATTTCATTCAAATACAAAATGTAAAACAGTTCATCAAACTTTCTATTACTTTGACAATAATAGTTTTTGTCTAACAGATGCACTAATAAATATCTATCAAGCTGTCTTTAATTGACATGTTTGACCAATCTGGACAGTTTATATTTTTGCCTCTTACAGTATAACATCTGTACATGTAGTCATGTACTTATATTTACATATACTTTTAATCTTAAGGATGTTTTAGTAATTTGCTTGTCATGTTTTGGAATTTTTGTCAGATTTTCAAAATCCTCTGGTTTTATCCATTTGAATGCCTTAAAAAATTTTGCCCATGAACCCCCATTTTTCTTTTTATGAATTTTTTACAAGTATAATTATAAGCCATATCTAGTTTTAGTGTTCATATAAGAGACATTAATTGCATGGATTACCAAAGATTCTGATAAATCTTTTAATTCAGATAGCAGCAAACCTCAAGATCAGAAATTAGAGATGACAGAACTGGTTGAGGTTAACAATAAAGATCTGCAGAGAAAAGACAGGAAGAAGACATTATACCATCAAGAGGACACAAAATAATTTGAAGATTGACAGACATGAACAATTTATATTACCCCAAGTTCGCACTATACAGCAATATTCAAGTATACTTTGATGTTGTTTTACTCTATGTGTTGCCATTTTGCTGTATTTGTCCTATTAGCAAGCTTCCCTTTTTTCTGACCTTTTTTCTTCCCTCTGGCCTTAGCTTATTGACCACTCATCTGCCATCTGTTGACTGAACCAATTTAGAGGGAAGAAGAAAGGTCAGAGAAAAGGGAAGCTTGATGATTGATAGGACACATACAGCAATATATATGACAGCATGTAAAGTTTATACTTGAATATTGCCAATACATACATTACATACTGTAAACAAACTTTATAGAAATCAATGTGAAACTGCTTAAACTTTTATCAAAATAAGAATGTATAAAGATCTATAAATAACTGATTAATTAAAAAATGACTGTTACCTAAATTATACTTTTTTTCAATTTTACAAACACCATTATTTCTAATTTTTTATTAATCACTGTTAATAACTACATTTTTGTACTTACTACCTTAAAACTTTAAAATAAGGCCTCAAAATCAATCACTTAATTGAATTCTGATGTGTTTGTGATGGCAATCAGAATAACATTCACATCTTTAACAATGTTTAACTTTCCTGTTGCAGTTGTGTGTGACAGCTGTTGAAATTATAGATACATGGACGTAATATTGATAGGCAAATTATTTAAATGTATTACAGCCTGCTTGTATCACAAAAATTAGCATTTATAAGGATCCTTTGCTTATTGTTCAATTTGTTTATGTGTATTATAAGTTTTTTATCGAACATGCTGAAACAGATGCAATTTATGAAAATGTAGTAAATCTAATTTCAAATATGTACATCCTAAATCCTTTTTCTTACAATTATAAAATATGGATCATAATAATTAACTACTGTCTTTTGCAGTCATTGAACATAACTCCTGGCCTACAATAGTGAAATTTTAACCTTCATTTTAGTGTGAAGCAAATAAAAGTTTTCCACAGATTTATCTCCTATGGTCAGTTCTATCGTCCCATTGAATAATACGATAGATATATATTGTTCTCTGTGCAGTTTATAGTACAGAATTCATACTACACATTTTTTTTTAGTTAAAACATGTATTTTCATCTATTCAAAGGATATATTTTACTCAGGTTATCTAAGAGTGATCATGGTGATGGATTGTTTTTAGAAGAAATTGTTTAAAGTCTACTAAACTACACAGAGAACAATAGGTAGGTTCATGTATTGCCTCTATTATTTGGGACAATAGAACTGACAAAACTTTGAATAGATTGACCAACATGTCAATAGGAGGAGAATCTGTGGAAAAGTTTCATTTGGTTGGCAATAACACAAGAAACATATTTCAAGTTAAAATGTGCGACATGATTTCTAATGTTCTAAGTAGGAATCATTTTCTGATCAATCAAGGACCATAAAACCTTAAACATCAATATGAAAATCATCAATATCCAACTTTTACACAAAATAGTAAAGAAATATTATTAATGGCTAATTAAAATATATATTTCATAAATATAAACTTTAGAGTCTTTTTCAGAGGCTTAAAATTTTTTCACCTTTTCTTTATTTATAGGTAAATTTTTAATTAATTAAAAATACTTAATTCCATCTTGGATGCTTTCGACATTACTCGTTACCTTTCGACATTACTCGTTACCTGTTTGTACAAAATTTCGTTTGTAATTTATACGCATTTGATTGGTTAATTGAAATACCTGTTCACTTCAGGTAAATTTTCATAAATATTTCCTGGTCATTTCAAAAAGTTTACTGGTCAATTCAACACGTTAAATTTACCCACCCTCCAGCCCATTTTATTTTTGTATAATTTGATTATTTTTGTACATGTGTTATACCTTATTAAATAGAAGAAGTTAGTCTTTTTCAGATAATGCAGATTGATGAATTTGATGTCTGTTTGGGAAGTTACTGGTGCATTTATATATTTTGGAAATTAATATTTATCAAGAATATGGACTTTAAATGAGAAATTTATTTATGACATATGTTTGATTGTAAATTGTTATTTATGCCAAAATATGATTATCATTACTTATGTGTTGAGTTTTGTTTTATTACATCGAAATTGGAGCGGAGGGAATTTATATTATCGTTATTATAATATATACTACATTTTAGTCTTTGATCATGGATGATATTATATTTTATTCAACATGTTCAACAATGTTATAAGCATTACAGACAACTGTACTGCCTTCAAAAATGAGACAAATCCATACAGTATAGGCGGCTATAAAACTAAGCAGCAAAGGCTGAAAACAGGGAATACCCCAAATTTCCTAACTTGTGCCCAACCTGTTCAATGGTTACAAATGCTCATATACTTATATGCAAGTGTAATAATAATCTTCTTCAAGATGCAAATACAATTAATAATGTAAAACATTAACTTTACAGAAAAAGAAGTTGTTTGATGACTCTCTTGAGGGTAGGGGGACAAAGAGTGTTTGCTGTTTTTCTACAAACAACGGGATCGGCCATAGGTAAATATATATATATCAAAGTAAAAGTATGTTTGCTGACTTTTGAACTCAATTAACTGCTATAAATCTAACAAGTTCATGCTGATGTCAATTTTATTTTTTTAAATCATGTCACATTTTTGTACCAATGTGTTCCATGATAATTGCACTTTGGATATAATTCACAGTCCAAAATTATCAATAAAAAAATCACGGTTTTCTAATTACAGAAATATGTGTCACACCCCGATTTACGTTCTTGGACACAGCGTATTACTTGTAACCCAAATATTGACCTTCTCATAATCAATATCTACATTGTATTCTCGGTAGATGATGTTGTCATCATAGAGCTGCATATTCATTTAAAATTACTTGCAGAAAAAAAAGAAAACCCAAATTTGAAACAGGAAGTTTGGAATAAAATGAAATTTTTTACGGTTAACAGAAACGGAAATGAACAAAATCTCTTTATTCAAATTCAGTATAATTTTATTCTCTTGATGTGAATTTAATTTCTAATTTTCTAACAAATACATAAAATACAAATAAAACATTTATTTGCCATTACCTTCACTGAATTCATAAAAATCAGGAAATAACGGATAATTTTCATGTTTCTTTCATGTTTCATTCCCCATCATCATAACAGTTTATTATAAAATCGGTTGCTGGTATGAAAACACTGCATATCCTACGAAGGCAAATTTGGCTACACATACCCGCAGACATAAATTTGTGTAGCTGTCGAACCGTAGCTCTTAGTTCCTTCAGATATTTTTACTATTTGAGGATGGTCTGAAATAGTCAAAAAATTAACATAAGGACCTAAGAGCTCTTCACTGGACTCCAGAAGGAAGGCGTAAGCGAGGTAGACCACAGGCACTAGACGTTATGTCAATAGCATGAAAATATTGGCAATATAATATATATATCTTCCAATTGCCAATATTTTCATGCTATTGACAGAACGTCTAGTGCCTGTGGGTAGACCAAAGAACACATGGAGACGTACTGTAGAAGGAGAACTGAAGACCTTGCATAATACATGGGGAACAGTAGAAAAGATGGCCAAAGACAGACAGAAATGGAGAACCTTTGTTGCTGCCCTACATGCCGATGGCATACCGGGCAGTAAGTACTAAGAGCTACGGTTCTGCAGCTAGCGCAGACACTGCCCTTTTTTAAACTGTCAAAAGAAGTAACAAGATATCAAGATCATGAAACAGCATGTATACAATACCTTTCGAAGTTCTCAGAATCTGTGGAATAAGCATTCATTTTTTTTAATAAAAAATAAATAAAATGGGTAATATTGTCTTATTGATGAAATCACAGGCACTTGTGTTTTTTTTGTACTGGTATGGATAGTAAACCCCATATTGACAGAAACAAGTGCCTGTGGATGAAATGGTGACAAATTCATCAGATGACAACTCGGTCTCTTTGAATCAACAGCAGTAATAAGCGCCATGATTTAAAGTAATGACATAACTTTGCAACCAGATATGGTAGATGGTAATTTGTTGTGATAAATTTATTCCGTACTTACAATATTTCTGCGTTTAAATCTGAAAATTAAAATTTCTCCTACTTCAGTTTCTGTGTAAATATGACTAGTATCCAAATCATTTGACGGGAGACTTTCCGGTTTTACGGATAAACGTATACAGCACTAAGTCTTACTCAGATTGGTACCCGGCCAATTTTTTAAAATATTGACAAACTGAATATTTTACGGAGGGCACTCACCTAAAAAGTTAGAGACACTATACAAATCCTTGTATAAACTAACAGAAACAATTAGTAAGGCACACCTGAGACTACTATAATATTTATAGTAGTTTCAGGGCAGACTGAGAAAGACTCAAAAGGAATAGAGTATGCATGTTTAATATCCGCATAATCGAACTCAGTGCATCATAGACATTTAATCATAATTGTATTATTATGATATGTCACTGGAAGTAGTACATAGACTTTGACACATATGTATTGCTCAGGATTTTCCGAATTCCCTGATTTTACAATTTCAGGGATTTTGTATAATCACTGTACTGATAAGGGAGTTTATAAAATCCCTGAATTTGACTAGGGATTTTACAAAATCACTGAAATAATTAAGATTTATTTTTACAGACAAGCCTCAAATAATATTGAACGAGCAATTTTCATCAAACAACTGCATACTGTAAAAACATGGCAGATATGTTTCTAAATCAAGAGCAAACTTACTAACAAAACTGTTAATTCTAATAACTGAGGAGAATAAAAAGATATCATATTACCAGGAAAAAATACTTACTTACTTACTTACTTACTTACTTACTTACTTACTTACTTACTTACTTACTTACTTACTTACTTACTTACTTACTTACTTACTTACTTACTTACTTACTTACTTACTTACTTACTTTATAGTTGATGCCACAAAAACTTGTCATGCTAACATAAGTAAATTGTAGTTTAAATATCAGTTCATATTCCTCGATTATTTATAACCACTGTACAGTAGTTTTAACTAATTTTATAAAGTATCTTTTTTCAATTTCAAATCATTGGTATATTAGTACTCTGAGTACAGACAAGTTGAAGGGGGCCTTAGCTTTGCACTCCATCCGTCTGTCTGTCTGTCTGTCTTTTCATCAGCCCAGGAATTAGTTTTGAAGGATTGAGCAGTAACATCAAGGGTTAAAAAAAGTGTTTTATGTTTAAGTTAATATAAAAGTGTTCTATAAAATAAAATTGAGAATGGAAATGGGGAATGTGTCAAAGAGACAACAACCGGCCGACCGTAGAAAAAACTGAAGCAGAAGGCCACCAACAGGTCTTCAATGTAGCGAGAAATTCCCGCACCCGGGGGCGTCCTTCAGCTGGCCCCTAAACAAATATATACTAGTTCAGTGATAATGAACGCCATACTAATTTTCAAATTGTACACAAGATAGTTTTGTTTTTGCTGATATAAAATGTTCAGAATATAAAGATATGTTTGTGATAAAGAATTAATGAAATCTATTATTGATTGCGTTCTCTATCAGATAACTTTTCCCATCGAGTTTCCACATATAAATTATTAGTACTGGTAAATTAGGACCCCGTCTTTTCACCCGGCACTGCGTATGGATATTTCAAAGTTTAGTAATATTTCATTGACTGGAAGGCAACTTTTTATGATTTCCTTAGATGGCATCTTAATATCTACAGCACCGGCAACACAAATATAGTTGTCTAAAGAAAGAATTTATTCATTTCTGTGAACTGGTAATTCGTGGTGCCATATTAGCTGCATGCTAGGATAGACATGGAGTTTTGACCTAACGAGACTGTGAGGCCAGGGTTATGATGGTTATGCTACAATGTCAGCTAGGGGAAATATCTTGCCCGAGTCCGAAGATTTATAATTAATATACGTATAATGAAGTCGAGGTGTCTAGAAATGGGCTTACAATTATCGGTAAAATATTAACATGGTTTCTTTTTCGAGTCAGCAAAAGGAAAACGGTACAGCAATGTAATTCAGATTTGAGACTTCAACCTACTGAACGACAACGAAGACGTACTTTTTGAAGCTGACACGAGAAAAACGGCGATACCCAAATTATCTGAAATTAGGTGAACGTCTAGAGTAGATATTTTGTCTTGGCTTTTGGATCATTATAAGTCTCTTTTGAATTGTATCTAAATCTAAATCTCAGTTAAAAAATCTAGTCATAATAATATCTTTATCTAAAGTTAAGAAATTGTAGAAAGCGGTTCAAGCAAAAGATGCAGGATACTTAATTATGACTCGAAAAAAATCACTGCTTAAACTACAGACTAGAATTAAACTTCCAAAACTTCGAAGAAACTGCTTTTTTTAAGGTATTGCCGGAATAAACCTAGTAAATTCAAATTGTTTAAAATAGAGTTTAACTACTATATGTCATTCGGTCTCTACATGGTGGAAAATTGTCTCATTGGCAATCATACTACAACATGTAAATTAACAAAACTCAACGACATACAATGATACTTCCTACAGAGCCTCAATAACCAACCTACTGCCGATAGTCCCCTTTATCGCTATCTCAGTTAATTTGATACGATATAAGTGTCATAACAGGTTACTTAGGTATAAAGACAACAATGTCAGCTGTACCAAGAATTACGATACCAGGCACAGATTTGAATGTTTCTAGGATTTGTTTAGGTACCTGGCAGTTCAATGACAATAAAGAAACAAATGCTTGGGAGGCACAGTCAGAAGAGGTATGGTTTATGTAGAGGTCATTTATAATCAATGTTACTGAACACAGCAATAATTTATATACGGATATTTTTTTTTTGAATTTAAGTAACTGCACAATTTAATTTAATTGCGTAAGAAGTATGAGTATTTATAAATTTAAGTAAGATTCGGAGACTTGTGTAACAATTGAAATGGCGGTTATTTTCTACACAAAAAAAATCTATGCTGTTATGTGGAACAAATATATGAAACTGTTCATAAATGTATGTAGGTTCATTGAATTAAATGTTCCATGTTTGATATAAATTAGCATGACAATTATCATTAAACTATCATCAAATTATCATTTGACCTAACAATAAACCGGCTGTACTTATGTAAGATGGTCTTATTTTCTGACCTAGTACATAGCAAAGTGAAGTATTGGTATCATTGGTAAAGAGATAAAAGATAAATATTGAGTTTCACACATGAATATGTAATCTTTAATGTGACATACTTTTCATCTCAAGGCAGTACTTCTAAATGGCGTACACCAATAATCCAAAGGATAGGGACCCGGGATATCTTGCACGGTTAAGGAGGGATACGAAACTAGCAACAGCTATTTATTTCCAATTGAACAAAGAAAACACATTTAAAATTTCGTAGGGACAACTGTAACTTCTTGAAAAGATTTTTTACGAGCAGGCCCTCTTGTACGGGGCGCCGAATGGGACTCTTGTGGTTTTGTACAAAATTCAATTCTGTCATAACAAAATCATTTTTGTCTTACAAAACTATGTGCTACAGACTTGTTTTGTGAGAACTTCAATTTTGTGATGACAAAATTCATTTGTGTAGACAAAATTCATTTTTGTCATGACAAAATTCATTTTTGTAGACAAAATTCATATTTGTCATGACAAAAGTCAATTTTGTCTTAAAGGTATGCAAATATAAACATATTTGCATACATAATTGACTTTTGTTACCTGATATGGAAATTAAATCACAAAAGTCAATTGTGTACGGTAAGATTCAATTTTGTGAGACAAAATTGACTTTTGTGAAACAAAATCAACTTTTGTGAGACAAAATTGACTTTTGTGAGACAAAATTGACTTTTGTGAGACAAAATTGACTTTTGTCATTTTTGTTGAGACAAAATTCAATTTTGTCATTTTTGTTGAGACAAAATTCAATTTTGTTAATTTTGTTGAGACAAAAGTCAATTTTGTAAATTTTGTTGAGACAAAAGTCAATTTTGTTAATTTTGTTGAGACAAAAGTCAATTTTGTCATTTTTGTAGACAAAATTCATATTTGTCATGACAAAAGTCAATTTTGTCTTAAAGGTATGCAAATATAAACATATTTGCATACAAAATTGACTTTTGTTACCTGATATGGAAATTAAATCACAAAAGTCAATTGTGTACGGTAAGATTCAATTTTGTGAGACAAAATTGACTTTTGTGAAACAAAATTAACTTTTGTGAGACAAAATTGACTTTTGTGAGACAAAATTGACTTTTGTGAGACAAAATTCAATTTTGTCATTTTTGTTGAGACAAAATTCAATTTTGTCATTTTTGTTGAGACAAAATTCAATTTTGTCATTTTTGTTGAGACAAAAGTCAATTTTGTTAATTTTGTTGAGACAAAAGTCAATTTTGTTAATTTTGTTGAGACAAAAGTCAATTTTGTCAATTTTGTTGAGACAAAAGTCAATTTTGTTAATTTTGTTGAGACAAAAGTCAATTTTGTCAATTTTGTTGAGACAAAAGTCAATTTTGTCAATTTTGTTGAGACAAAAGTCAATTTTGTGACGACAAAATTCATTTTTGTGATGACAAAATTCAATTTTGTAACAACAAAATTGACTTTTATGAGACAAAATTGACTTTCGTGAGACAAAATTGACTTTCGTGAGACAAAAATCAATTTTGTTGAGACAAAATTCAATTTTGTTAATTTTGTTGAGACAAAATTCAATTTTGTTAATTTTGTTGAGACAAAATTCAATTTTGTCAATTTTGTTGAGACAAAATTCAATTTTGTCAATTTTGTTGAGACAAAAGTCAATTTTGTCAATTTTGTCTCACAAAAGTCAATTTTGTGTAACAAAAGTCAATTTTGTGTAACAAAAGTCAATTTTGTGTAACAAAAGTAATTTTTGTGTAACAAAAGTCGATTTTGTATGCAAATTAGTTCACAGAAACCGAACTAAACTAATTTAAATACAAAATTGACTTTTGTCGCTCAATTTTTAAATTAGGTAACAAAAGTCAAGTCTGTGTAACAAAAATGAATTTTGTCATGACAAAAGTGACTTTTGTCCGCTGATAGATAATTTTGTATGACAAAATTTCAAATTTGTAGTATGATACAAATTTTGTTAAACTGAACTCATTTTTGTTGAACAAAAGTCACTTTTGTCCGTACAAAATTGAATTTTGAGTACAAAATCACAAGAGTCCCATTCGGCGCCCCGTATCTTGTGCGAGAAATGCTGTATTAGAAAGGGAACATGAATTTTGTTTCAGATGACGAACGAGCATGCCATTTCCGAAAGTTCTTGAAATTTAATTAGATTGCAACATACCCATACACATATAGATCAAAATCAAACATCAAACAACAAGCACTAAACTACTGATTCCTGGCTTGAGCCCGGCACATTAAGAATGTATCAGGGGTAAAACACTCATTTGACAACCTCCTTCCCTTAGATGGAACAGTTGTGTAATACCAGCATTGATATAACTTATGTAAAACGATAGCTATAGCAAAACTTTAGCAACATTTTTATGAAAATAATGTATATTGTCTATTTGTAGGTTTCGAGAGCTATAGTTACCAAATGCTTGGAAGTCGGAATAAATTTCTTTGATACAGCTGAGGTAGCTTGGTATTATATTAGATTAAGGATGTTTTCAATATTCATTATAATAGTGTGGTTTCTGAAACATTTCCTAATCAATGTTTTTTCTTCTTATTTTTTTTTACAACAACCCCTTCATACTTTTGATTTTATTTTTAAATATTTCTCAAATACCCTTGTGTCAAAAGATTTTTTTGTGATCATCTATAGTACTATTTTTAAACATAGCATTGCATACGTTATTTAGATGGACATACTTTAATCGCTAACTCATACAAAAACACATGCATATAGAGAACTGAAGTCGGGATTTAAAAACTAAAATATACTCTCTATGGAGGGGAATATCCGCCATGATTATACGTTTCTTAACTTGTAAAATGCTATTTTTTTTATTTGTAACATGTTTTTTTCTCCATCCGTTACATGAATTTCTATATTTCTTGATTTTTGATATGCCAACACACGGAATGTTGTTCTTATTATCACAGGGTTATGCTGGATCTGAGCAGGTATTAGGGCGAGCTCTACAGGGTAGACGTAAGGAAGCTATTATAGCTACTAAGTTCGGATTTAGAGAAGGACCTAACACTCCTCCTTATACTGCTGTACAAATAGACGAGGCTATAACAAAGGCTTTGACAAAATTACAAACATCCTATGTAGACTTGCTTCAGGTAATTCTAACAGGTATTTAAGGCTGGTATTTATGGAATATTATGCATGTCGCGGCTTTATCACATGACATCCTGTTTACTTAAATTTAATTTTCTGCATTCAAAAATAAAAGAAAATATCTAATTCATATAGTTAAAAATATTTGTACATCTCATTGACCGTTTGAACAATCAGATGTTGTTGTTTTTTTTATCTACGAAATCATTGTTTTCAAAATAAATATGCGATCAGCAGTTCTTACTTTCTTTTGAAAAACCAATTTAAGTTTTTGATCGACATGGTGCTAAATATGTCTAAATATTGATCTAATCTGTTATTTAGCAATGCACTAAATTAAAATTGAAAATGTGGCATATGTCAAAGAGACAACAACCCGACCAAAGAGAAGACAACAGCCGAAAGTTTGCAATGCAGCTCATAATTGCTATAACCCTGTAGTATAATGGCATTTTGAATCAGAATTGTAAAAACATTGGTAACTAATCTTCACTCATTCTTTTTTATACACACCACAGTACTGCAAATACCGTTAAATATTTTGACAATATATTTTTTGCTACAATCAATTTTGAAGCATTTCATATGTTTTTCTGTTTTTTTTCCACTTACGTCATTTCAAGGTCTTTATAGCTGAGCGCACGTGCAGTATGGGTTTTACCCATTGCCGTATATTGACAAATTATTAATAGTACCCTTGTGTCAAAAGATTATAAATTTCTTGTCATGTTGGACTTCTGTAGAGAGGTGTCTCACTACCACATTTTCTTATTTTACTATCTAGTAGTTTTCCGTTCTTCAGTTTATAAATTGAACCGCTGTATGCATTGTTTTATTTCCAAAAAATGTATTTTATTGATTATAAGCTTTTTGTTAATTTTTTATTTTATTTCAGATTCATTTTCCTAGTTTTGTTGCGGATGTTAATGACTGTGTAAAGGAACTCAACAGACAAATCGCTTTAGGGAGAATTCGATATTATGGTTTATCCAACTATGGTCCTAAAAACTTGAAGAATTTTCTAGATTTGGGTGGTAAACCCGTTTCTAATCAGGTAGGTGTGCTACATAGTCTTTATTAGGTGCAATTATCTGCTAAGTGTTTACTTTTCATTATCAGCACTCGAAACTAAATTCTACAAAGCAAATGCAAATCTATGAACTCTATCCCTCTGAATGTGTGTCTCACTTAACAATGTACGAGTTATTTTCAATGAACAGACACAATAGATGTTTCTTGTATATTCGAGTGTACTAGTATGCTGTTATTACTTTAAGCCTTTTGTATACATCATGTTAAAGTTCTGCGACAGGGAACTGTTACAATACATGCAACATGTGACTTGGATGGAGAGTTGTCACATAGGCACTCATACCATATCTTCTGATATCTAACTATTAAAATATTTTCTTAATATAGATGGGATACAATTTATTATGGAGATCAGCCGAGCATGAAGTTATACCATTATGCAAGGAAAATAACATAAGTATACTGGCTTATTCGCCGCTGCAACAAGGTCTCCTTACAGGAAAATTTACCAAACTTGATGATGTTCCAATGGGACGGAGGCTGACTAAACTTTTCCACACATCTGGGTAAACACATGCGCTGATCAGTCTGTAAGTTCAGACAGGATGGCATATATGTATAAACTTGATCATTTCTTCTCTTTTAATGCAATTTTACTTTATACTTACAAATACTACATTTTAAAAAAAATGAATACATCTAACATTAGATATAGGAAGATAAGCATTTTGATATCTAGTTCAATATAGTATTAACTCATATTAATGAAATTAAAAGTATGGAAGATAACAATATATAAACACAAGTTGAACTCAACTCTTCAGACATAATGAAATAGACCAGCAAACATTCCAAAATTTAGCTGTCAATCTTTTTTACGTTTTAGGCTTCAGAATAAACTTATTTATATTTCTGTTGAATTATAAAAATTTTTTTTTTTTTTATTTAAATACTAAACAATTAAACATTTTCATTTCTAAAGAAATCCTAAAACCAGGCATGGCCAAGATGGAGCAGAAGACGAGATGTTTACGGTAATTATCTAGTAACCAAAACAGTCATGTGCATAGTTGTGAAATCAACCTTTCTGATTTACTGTCAAAATCGAGAATAACTAATATTATGTTTCAGAGAAAGAGCTAAAAGATTTTTCCTGCGCGTTCAGGTTCAGTGTAGCATTAGTTGATTCTGAAAATGTTTTCATTCATGTAATGTAGATCCACTCGGTTGCGACTTATATGGTTAACACTCTATCCATCCGCTTAAGGGCACTTCTATATCGTACATATCTTAAGCATACACACAACATTTCCTCAACAGATTTCCTTGACAAATTTCCTTAACAGATTTCTGTAACAGATTTCCTCAACAGATTTCCGGTTTTTTTATTCAATATTCAGGTGTCAAAACTTCCGAAAATGATATTCAAATCTGCATTGTGTTTTGTTTGCACTTTTTTTTAATTATTTAATGTGTCTGTTTGGCTCCCAACAGACCCTAGGATATTTCAATTTTCAGTTTTCTATTTCTTCATTTCTATGACAAACACACCTTTACTTCACAGGCAATTGCTAAAATGAAGAATATATGTCAGCGAGCCAACGTAGACATGGGAAAAGCATCTTTAGCCTGGTTACTGCAGCAAAAAAATGTACCAGTAGCAATAACAGGAGCCAGTTCACCAGAACAAATTGTGAAAAACATCGATGTTCCCACTCTACCCCAGGTATTTGGATCTTACATGTCCGATTGGTTTGAAAAAATGAATATCACAGGCATCTACGGGGCGCCGAATGGGACTCTTGTGGTTTTGTACAAAATTCAATTCTGTCATAACAAAATCATTTTTGTCTTACAAAACTATGTGCTACAGACTTGTTTTGTGAGAACTTCAATTTTGTGATGACAAAATTCATTTGTGTAGACAAAATTCATTTTTGTCATGACAAAATTCATTTTTGTAGACAAAATTCATATTTGTCATGACAAAAGTCAATTTTGTCTTAAAGGTATGCAAATATAAACATATTTGCATACATAATTGACTTTTGTTACCTGATATGGAAATTAAATCACAAAAGTCAATTGTGTACGGTAAGATTCAATTTTGTGAGACAAAATTGACTTTTGTGAAACAAAATCAACTTTTGTGAGACAAAATTGACTTTTGTGAGACAAAATTGACTTTTGTGAGACAAAATTGACTTTTGTCATTTTTGTTGAGACAAAATTCAATTTTGTCATTTTTGTTGAGACAAAATTCAATTTTGTTAATTTTGTTGAGACAAAAGTCAATTTTGTAAATTTTGTTGAGACAAAAGTCAATTTTGTTAATTTTGTTGAGACAAAAGTCAATTTTGTCAATTTTGTTGAGACAAAAGTCAATTTTGTCAATTTTGTTGAGACAAAAGTCAATTTTGTGACGACAAAATTCATTTTTGTGATGACAAAATTCAATTTTGTAACAACAAAATTCAATTTTGTAACAACAAAATTGACTTTTATGAGTCAATTTTGTGTAACAAAGGTCAATTTTGTGTAACAAAAGTCAATTTTGCACAAAATTCAATTTTGTAACAACAAAATTGACTTTTATGAGTCAATTTTGTGTAACAAAGGTCAATTTTGTGTAACAAAAGTCAATTTTGTGTAACAAAAGTCAATTTTGTGTAACAAAAGTCAATTTTGTGTAACAAAAGTCAATTTTGTGTAACAAAAGTCAATTTTGTGTAACAAAAGTCGATTTTGTATGCAAATTAGTTCACAGAAACCAAACTAAACTAATTTAAATACAAAATTGACTTTTGTCGGTCAATTTTCAAATTAGGTAAAAAAAGTCAAGTCTGTGTAACAAAAATGAATTTTGTCATGACAAAAGTGACTTTTGTCCGCTGATAGATAATTTTGTATGACAAAATTTCAAATTTGTAGTATGATACAAATTTTGTTAAACTGAACTCATTTTTGTTGAACAAAAGTCACTTTTGTCCGTACAAAATTGAATTTTGAGTACAAAACCACAAAAGTCCCATTCGGCGCCCCGTAGCATCTTGTGTGCCTTTTTTTAAGTCATCTTCAAAAAACAAATTGTAAGGAGCATATATAGTTGCCACTCCGAATGATTTAATTTTTTTTTGTCATTAAATCTTATAAAATAAAGGAGATGGGTTGTTTCAATGAGACAGGAACCCAGAGACGTAAGGTAGCAATACACAGTTAGGAAAAAAACTTAAAATTGACACTCATAATTTTTAAACACCCCCTTTCCCCTCCTGTTTAACAAAGAAGGCTTTATATGTGTGTTATGCATGTATATACTTGTAGAAAGAGAATCTTCCATAGATTTGATTTCTAATGGTCATAAGGGTGAAATATAATCCCTTTTGGGTGTAACCATGGCAACAATCTGCATTTCTTAGATACAAAATATAGCAAAAAAGGGGGGTGAACATGTCACAAAAGTCTCCAAAATTTGGTCTAAAGGAAAATTTCAATGAATTACAGTGATACCTTTCCTGAATCCATAGGTTTATATCTATCAAGTGGTCCAAAAAAAATCATATGTCTTCCTGCTCGTTTCCCCATAAAATTGAATTGAAAAGATCGAGCGCAAAATCTTTGTTGATAAACACTACAATAATTTATGGACCTATGAACGGTACGGATAGGAAAATACGGACTGTCAATCATTGAAATGGCCTATAAAACATGTTAAAATCAATCTAAATGTTCATATAAACCCACTAAGAAGGCTATATTATTCTTCAATTACCTAAAAATCAATTTTATTGTACAAAAACTTTCATATTTAAAAAATTCACAGGGGCCATAATGCGAAACTTAACTTCTAACTGTGTATTGCTACCTAAATAATTCAAACCCCTCTACAGCAACTCAATGACGGAAAAAGTCAAATCACATCTTCAGCATTCCAATGATAGAGAGAACCAAAAGACATTTAGAATGAACTTACAATATTTTAGTCTCCAACAAATATTAAATACACATACAATGTATACGTTTATACAATATTTCCAGCTATAAATCGCCTAGCCTTTATCTGGAATCTTTGTCCTCGTTTCAGAGTGTAGTTCAAGAGCTGACAGATGCCACAGAACCAGTGAAAGCAAAAATAGGGAAAGTTCTAGATCAATGGGCTCATCCGGATAGATGTGAATAATAATGTTTACAATCTCTTATATAGTATACCAAAAAACGAGTTATTATGCTTAAATAAAATCCCAAACAAGATTAGTGTTCTTTCTTTTTTTCTACTTTTATAGCATTGTTTACATTCATTATGTTTTGGTCCATAACAGTGTATGTTCACGACAAGATATATCATTCGGTAAATACTGATTGTATAATGTTGTAATACAGTTGCTTGCATGTTCTAAGCATTCAGGCATTATGCAACTGTATCGGTGGTTTCGGTATTATAGCGTGCTTGCCCCGAGTGTGGGAGGTTGTTGGTTTGATCCCGAAGTTGGTAACATACTTGACAGCTGATATTTACTACTTCTAAGATAAAGACGAGGCATTTTTGAAGTAAGAGCTAAGACTGGTTGGTTAAGATGTGACTGGGTATTTGGCCACGGTATTATCATCACTATCGACTAAACCAAAAAACTAAGCGAATCTGATATTTTATATTGTATTTTTTCAACGTTATAACTTTACTGTGTACTGTTCATACCTTAAAACTTTAAGAAACATGCAAAAAGTATTAGAACATGCAGATATTGAACTTCATTGATATAAGTGTTACGTATAGATAGAATGCTTACAATTGGTTTCCATGCAAAACTTGACTTCGGATTTACTTTGGTCAGGCTTCTAGAATAGGATCGACATTTGGTGGTGACAGTTTGATGCTGATTTATTCACAAATTATCCTGTTTCAGGATCGCCATCAACACAGAATTAGGTGCATTAACATACGACGGGATCAAAATAGTTTTCTATAGATATTATACCTTCTCACTAAATTCTTTCGACTAATATTGGACTGACATTAGAGGGTTACAAATCAGAATAAAAAAGCAATGTCCAGCTTGAAACGACACTAAACTGAATAATATAATAATTACAGACCACAAACACAGCCTCAAGTGAATTTATACCTTAAAATATCCAGTCTGTGGAAACGGCGAAACGAGAAACCTGTTACTTGTAAAGTAGCGATATTTTCCGAGGGTTGTATTCATTATGGCAATGTGAAAACAATCGCGGAGTAAGACGAAAAACATATTTTGGAAGAGAAAATAAAATCGGTAAATTATTGGTTTAAAAAAAACACGTCTGTATTACGTCCTACGCACTGTGTACATATATACAATTCCCTTTTATTTTTGTATTTTATTGTATAGTCTGTTCAATTGACATGTAAATTATGTCTTATGTAAATGCGATATTTTTCTTATGTATAATAGCGATAATGTTTTTATTATCAAAAACTTATCAAATGCTATGGTCGTTCATTATTTTGTACATATATTAGGCATGTTAGGTATTACTTTACTCGTTTGAATTGTTTCAAGGTCCAACGGTGATCTAAAAGTTGTTAACTTCTGTGTTTTTGGTCTCTTGTGAAGATTTGTCTTATTGGCAGTCATCCCATATTTTATTTTTTATACTAGTATGTAATTTTCTCATATATATGGTTTTTTTATAAAAATAAGATCGGCAAAATATATATACCTTTTAATAACATTTTGTTTGGAAACACTGTCAGTATAACAAGCTACATTCTCATTTTAAGATCAAGTTGTATTTTCAAAATATCAGTTAACATTATAGTGGGAAAAAGAAAGAAAAATGATCTTCAGAAAATTAACAATTAAGTTTGTCAAGATAAACAATATGGACACTGTCACTTCCAATTTGTTGTCCGTCTTCGTCAGCGCAGTAACACTGTGACCCTGTACACTGAATCTCTTCATAGCTTCCATCGGCTGTGCAACGGAAAGATTTCCCCATCATACCAGTATCCTGATACTCGGCTTGAGAACGTGCGCATTCTGCAATTGAATTGATACAGATTTTAATAACTGTTTTTTTATGAGACAACCAACAATGCAGCATGAACAGTGTGGCCAAGAGTAAATGAGAAATGCTGCTAATTCCACTTCACCCAGTGCATTTTGCGATAGGCACAGAAAAATGGACTACAGTCCTGTATAAAGAAAATGAAGACATTACTCAACTGATACGACAAGCTTCAGTACTACTTCTTGTTCCGCCCACCTTGAGGATGTTTGGCTGAACACTTTAGAAGACATTGGAGAAACTAAAAACAAAACCGCTACAATTTCATTTACCGAATATAATTATGACAGAGTTCTGTGTTGAAAGCTACCGCTTTCTATGGAATCACTATTACACAGAAGGACCCCTGCACCACAAATCACCTGGAAGGATGCCATGGCACAACAAACTTAAGAAGAGACTCAAACATGCCCGCCGAAACATCTACGAGATCGGCAAGGTACTGAAGGAAGACACAGGCACTCACAAATGCAACATTATCCAGTATGACGACGATAAAGAGTAAAAGACACAAGACTCCAACTACCGAAAAACCGATGCCAACAAGACTCATCAACTTGGTAGTTTACTCTGACACACCATCCTATCTTCTCCATTTGAACTGAACAATGAAGTGAAATATTGTAAATTTTGACTTTGTAAATATAATGTTTTGTGACTTTTGATGTATTTATAAAAGATTGTATTTATCCTCATTTTACATATTTCCTCATGTTATGCATTTATTGAAATATGTTTGCAATAAAAGAGATCTAATTTTTATCATGAAAATCATTCAAAAACTAATGAACTATTAAGACACTTTTGTAACTGAATATCATTTTTTTGTGTTATTTGTTGTGTACATGTATGTATGTTGAATGAATTTATATTAAATTATTGCGAAAAAATATTTGATTTTTTTAATAATTTTTCTATACACTGAAAAAAAACCAACCTGAATATATGGAAAACACTTACAAACTATATACCTAAGTTGGAACAGACTATACTTTTGTATGCTCATTAAACCTTTTGTCTTTTTTGTTTTCTTTACTAATAGATAATTGGTAGAATTAAAAGTGGGCAAACCAGGAGTAAACCGTCAAAAGCACGTTTTAGAACAAAATCACATCTCCAGGGGCAGATTTACGCCTCCTTAAAATTTGCAAAGCATGGGTTGTCCTTAGCTCAATAAAGAATCTGAATGTCAAGAATAACATTACAACAGTCGAATCGAAATATATCGATACCACCATTCATATACAATTAAGTAAGACCTCTTTGGTGATGTAGGAAGCTGCATAGGTGCTACAAAATCTGATTAATTCAGTCGTTATACGTGTATTTCACACGCTTTACCCACTAAATTAACAAGCATTACTGCCAAGTTTTGTTTTAATCAGCTAAAAAAGTTTGAGAGAAATCAAGTATTAATCAAAATAAATTCTACAGTGATTTGTGCAAAATTTTGTCCAAAAAAAACCAAATCACGCCTGCATCATGTGATTTATTCACAAATTATCCTGTTTCAGGATCGCCATCAACACAGAATTAGGTGCATTAACATACGACGGGATCAAAATAGTTTTCTATAGATATTATACCTTCTCACTAAATTCTTTCGACCAATTGGACTGACATTGGAGGGTTACAAATCAGAATAAAAAAGCAATGTCCAGCTTGAAACGACACTAAACTGAATAATATAATAATTACAGACCACAAACACAGCTTCAAGTGAATTTATACCTTAAAATATCCAGTCTGTGGAAACGGCGAAACGAGAAACCTGTTACTTGTAAAGTAGCGATATTTTCCGAGGGTTGTATTCATTATGGCAATGTGAAAACAATCGCGGAGTAAGACGAAAAACATATTTTGGAAGAGAAAATAAAATCGGCAAATAATTGTTTTAAAAAAACACGTCTGTATTACTTCCTACGCACTGTGTACATATATACAATTCCCTTTTATTTTAGTATTTTATTGTATAGTCTGTTCAATTGACATGTAAATTTGATGTGTACAAATACTATAAAATCAAAGACAGTGAAATATTCTTTCAACATGTCCTATTGCAACTTAAGCCTCAACAACGTGTACTAGATTGATAATGCTATGGTGTCTTATGTAAATGCGATATTTTTCTTATGTATAATAGCGATAATGTTTTTATTATCAAAAACTTATAAAATGCTATAGTCGTTCATTATTTTGTACATATATTAGGTATTACTTTACTCGTTTGAATTGTTTCAAGGTCCAACGGTGATCTAAAAGTTGTTAACTTCTGTGTTTTTGGTCTCTTGTGAAGATTTGTCTTATTGGCAGTCATCTCATATTTTATTTTTTATACTAGTATGTAATTTTCTCATATATATGGTTTTTTTTATAAAAATAAGATCGGCAAAATATATATACCTTTTAATAACATTTTGTTTGGAAACACTGTCAGTATAACAAGCTACATTCTCATTTTAAGATCAAGTTGCATTTTCAAAATATTAGTTAACATTATAGTGGGAAAAAGAAAGAAAAATGATCTTCAGAAAATTAACAATTAAGTTTGTCAAGATAAACAATATGGACACTGTCACTTCCAATTTGTTGTCCGTCTTCGTCAGCGCAGTAACACTGTGACCCTGTACACTGAATCTCTTCATAGCTTCCATCGGCTGTGCAACGGAAAGATTTCCCCATCATACCAGTATCCTGATACTCGGCTTGAGAACGTGCGCATTCTGCAATTGAATTGATACAGATTTTAATAACTGGTTTTTTTTTTTATAAAAACTGTAAAAAAAACCTCTGCAATGAGAACAGCATTTCTTTATCCTATCTTTTAATATTTCAAGAAATGCATTCACATAAATGTAGCCTATTTATTTTCTATCCCAATACACGATTATTTGAGACTCAAATTCGATTTGACCATAATTTATGCTATATATTGAAAAGCTTGATAAAAGCAGGCTATCCGATTTTATTTAAGACATCTTGGTTTAAGTAGACATACAATACAATCAGTCTTCAATACAGATTATATTATACAGGGGTACTTACTGCATGTTTGTTGTTCGGCCTCCCAACGGTTAACACCAAAATCTTCAATTTGTTTACCGTCCTCCTTTACACAGTAACATCTGAATTAAATTGACAATACGACTTATAAGAAAAAACCGCATAATTTAATTACGTTGTATCTAATTTAAACATATAAAAACATTCTATAATAAAACAAAAAATCTGGGCTTTTCATTTTCTGAATATAGACTTTTACATAGCAGTTCTCTGTGAATACATTTTTTTAATTTGAAGTGTTTTTGAGCAAGAATACGCGGGTTTCTAGCCATACTGTAGACAATTCTTTCTTATATGTTGTTTAGTTTTGTTTCTGTTGTTTTATTTTAGTTGAGTTTGTACAAGATTTCAAATGTTATACTTTGTATAATATTCGTTCCCTATATTATTTACATTCTGGTCTTTATCTTTAAGGGTTTACTTATCTTATGCTGGCATTTTGAACGATAATATGTATTTTAATACCAGTGCGCTAACTATATCTAATCCAGATATGAGGCTAGGAAGCACATGCTGCCCCCTTTTAGTGTTTATCAGAAACATCTAGGACAAAGTATATTGTGAATGTGTGTTGCTTTTGTTTATGTGGGTAGTGTTGCTGTTTCATTTAACGGGTACCACATAATTTTTATATAGTTTCTGTGCAAAGGGGTATTTACAAAATTTTCTGAAATGTAAGCTGTTAATCATACGTTTGGTTAACCCCCCTTCTAAAGGTTGGTATCTTCTAAATGTCATAAATTGAACAATCATATATATTCACTCATTGATGAACTATCATGCATTTCCCTTCAAGTTTTCATTGATATCATTTCAATACGAAAGTCTATTATATCTAATTTGTTTGTATCACGCTACTTACTGGGATCCAGAGCACTGCTTTGGGGCGTACTTCCCCTCGCTATCACAAACCGGCATTCTTCCTCCAACCATACCCAGCTCTGAGTTTTTATGAAACTGTTTCAACTCTTGTTGACAATGTGTATCTAAAAGAATGGTTTACATTTCTAGAGCTTTGCTGAATTATATGTATAGCCATCATAGTTTTACCTTTAACATGACAAAAGTTTATTATCTTCCCTTAAAAAAAACCAGTTTTAAACAACTTAGACCACTACTAGTATTCTCAAAATAAAACACAAGAAAACGCATTTTCAAAACATAAGAAAAGCAAAATAATGCATGCCTTAATAAAACAGCAATTTATTCAATCACATTGAATCTTTTATAAAAATGCCAAGAGCATTCATTCAAAAGACAAAATAATTAAAGGCTAAAGTCGAAGTTATGACATTTCGGACGACATCAAAGTGATTGTCTATCGTATCCATCAAAACTATATAAAAGATTCAGAATAATGAAAATGAAAATCACAGAAACCAATGATGATGTTGTGAAATACTCTGACACCGATGTTTATGTGACTTCAAAACTTTGGAACTGATGCTAGTGAAAAACTCTAAAACATTTTTATGAGACAAAACTCTAAAACCAATCCTTATATGACGGATTTTTTTTTTTTTTTTTTTTTATGAAAAAAATAAATCATACTGATTATCATCAAACACAAATTTATCAAAATTGCTCCTTCTTGGTTAAAACGGTATATTAAACTAATTCGTCATTACTATAATAATCGTTAAGTTTTTATTGAATTAGAAATTTCGAAAAGTTGATGACCAAATTAGCCGTATCATCCTGAATTCCGATGACCATTGTTTAGTTTGCTTGATTACAGAATAACAAAATCGTTTTCAAATTAAAATGGTTTGTAATGCATGAAAAAATAATGTTTAAAGATAACAAAAGATCCTTTATACATGTACAACCTAAAGACACATAAAATTAATAAAAAAAAACATAAATATGTAACAAATTGGATTTTAAATCTTACAACAACAACAAAAAATCTTTTCTCAAAGCTGTATACAGGGTATAACTATAACATTGCTTAATCACCTTGAAAGCATCAATTTCCGACTTTTTATATGGATAATTGCAGTTTTCACTGTATATATTTATTCATACTTGACATATCATTTAATATATAATATACCTTCATCGCAGGTGGCTCCATTCAGAAGAATTAAACAGCAAACACTTAAAATACAGACAACAAAGTTACAGACTGTCTTCATTTTTCGTGTGGTCTTTACAATTCTGTTGTCAGTTATACCATGAGACAATCTTACATTCACTTTTTATACTTGCAGTAATTAATAGGGATAACTAAAAATGTTTGCTTATGGGCACACTAAAAGTATTAATGTAACATATGGTTACATTCAGATGCCTGATAGTTCGACACATTGAAAATAAAAAATGTCAACAACAGAAACCTGGAAGGAATGAACATACCAATCAAAATTAAATTTTATATCGATAATAACAAATTAGTCTATGTTAACTTTCTGATAAGGGAAACATTGCCTTTTGGGAAACTGACCAACACTGCGACACCATGCATTTTTGTTGACATTGAAGCAGATGTTAATACATGTAGTTTCTGATA
Organism: Mytilus trossulus; assembly: GCF_036588685.1. NCBI lineage: Eukaryota > Metazoa > Mollusca > Bivalvia > Mytilida > Mytilidae > Mytilus > Mytilus trossulus. The sequence goes on from NC_086374.1 coordinate 4,584,248, forward strand.
ATGATCATTACATGTATTTGATCGTCTTGAGGCTATGAAGCATTGACGCAAGTTCTGTCTAGTCACATACCGTGCGTTGTGCTTTGTTTTAGTTTGTTTCAGAAAAAATGCACACCAAAAACCTACCTCTGGTCTCGAATGTACATAGTGGCGTTCTTGTTCTGTAGATTGCAAACTACAGCATTCCTCGTCATTTTGTATAACAATTTTACACACGAAAAAATCAAACCATGAAGTTAATCTTACAAAAATATTATAAAATATGCGACATGACGATTTTTATCCTTTTTTTGCGTTTTTCTCTGCGTTTAGGAATAAAATTAAAATAGATAAACAGATACCTTGAATTTTCAATATTTCCGATATAAGAAGTAGACGTGACTTTTTATTGGAGTGATTGCCCTAGTATGGGGTTTTTACCCTCCCTTGTGTTCAGACCAGAAACTAAACAGACAAATCGTCTACAATGAGAGTGTTCTTTGTTTCAATGTGTACAGTCATTGGACAAAAGTGATTCACTGAAGTCCCACTTAAAAAAAAATCCAAATTCAAGTATTTGTGTTTGCATGATATTGTTTTGATATTTAAGTCTACAGTTACACAATTGCCTTGTCGAAATTCGGCCAAGTTATTTTTTAGTTTAAGTTTCCAGAGCTGCATATTACCGGTTTAGCAAACCCTGTCAAGCAGAAATAGCAGGTACAAGTTTCAAAAGATACTAATCATCAAAGTACATCGGATTACCACAAGTGGATTGTCAAAAGCACGTTTTAGAACAAAATCACATCTCCAGGGGCGTTTTTTTTGCGCCCCCTTAAAAGGAGTAGGTTCAGTAAGACCTCTTTTTGGCCCCAAAATATAGCAGTTTTACAAAATTGTTAAAATGTAATTTTTTAGTTATTTATTTAACAGTAGAATGCTTCTGCTACATAAATATGGGCTCTTTTTGACAATACAATGCACATATATATCGGATACTAGCACCATTAAGTCGTGCTCAAGTACTGAAATCTTCACAATTCTAGCATTTTAGGTAAATTTTAGACGGTTTTCTTGTAAAACGAAAGTGGCCGCATTCGTGTTCATCCTTAATATTGAAATGTTAGTTGTATTTTATGATAATACATAACATATAAAAAGGTTGAGGATGAACACGGATGGCGGCCACTTTCATTTTTTACAAACACCATCTGAACAGTGACATATTTGGTAGATTTTTCATGTTTGAGCTTGAATTGGATCGTTTTTAATGACCAAACCAGTTAAAATGTTTCACATAAAGTAATTGATTCAAATGAAATAGACACTTAAGTGTTTAAAAAGTGGTTAAAATCTTTCGCCAGACGAACTTGAAATTTGAGGCCAAAATCGGTCCTTACCGGACCTACTCCTTTGCAAAGCATGGGTTGTCCTTAGCTCAATAAAGAATCTGGATGTCAAGAATAACATTACAACAGTCAAAGCGAAATATATCGTTACCACCATTCATATACTCTTTGGTGATGTAGGAAGCTGCATAGGTGCTACATAATCTGAATAATTCAGTCGTTATACGTGTATTTCACACACTTTACCCATTAACTTGATTAACAAGCATTACTGCCAAGTTTTGTTTTAATCAACGTAAACAGTTTGAGAGAAATCAAGTATTAATCTAAATAACATCTACAGTGATTTGTGCAAAATTTTGTCCAAAAATACAAATCACGCCTGCATCACGAAGGAATATAGTTTAGAGCATTAAATTATCATCTAAATGATAAGAATATTATTTAATCTGCATACAGACAGTTGAATATTAATACTCAAGATGATTCTGAGATCATGATGAGCACAACTAATGTATCTTTTGGTTTTAATTACAAGATCTCTTTGGGTCCATTTTAACCCTCAAAATTTGTACTCAGTTTTAGGTCAATAAATCAAAAGTTTGAGGTTACTATCACACATTTATATATGCAATGTGACAATAAATGAGTAATTGAACTGTTTATTTAAGCAGAGAGCATGAATTATCCATTCATAAAGTTTAGCGACTCAGTAATTGAGGTTTCAATATAAAGGCAAACGAGGAGGACGTACTTAACAAATGGCGTATTGATTTTGAAAATCTTTACAACGGGAAAAACATCATAGAATTTGAAAACGACCATTATAATCAGTCAAAAGTTCACAAACAGTTATTGGAATCTGAAATGGAAGATCCGTTATTTATGCCGAATGAAGATTGAACTCTAATATTACGATTGATGAAATAACTAAAATTGTAATGCATGCAAAATCAAAATCAAGCAAGTGGACCCGACCAAATTCCATACGGCGTTTTAAAGTACCCAATAATCATTCAAACATTACAACAGCTCTTCCAACTAATATTTGACACCAGTATAATTCCAACCATATGGAGAAAAGCCATCATATGTCCAATCTTGAAGGACCCGTCATCAGATCTCCGAGTTCCAATGAACTACAGAGGTATAAGTCTATAGTCGTGCACTAGCAAATTGTATAGTTCTTTTATTAATCAACGGCTCGTCAGTCATCTTGATAATAATGATATTCTTGCCGACGAACAAAATGGGTTTAGAAAAAACAGATCGTGTGAAGACCATATATTTACTTTGAATAGTGTTATAAGAAATAATAAATCATTATTTGTTGCATTCATCGATCTGAAGAAATGTTTTGATTTTATTGACAGGGATATGATGTTATACAAACTTTTGCTGAACAAAATTGATGGGAAGTTATACAACTCTGTCAAAAGTATATACCAAAGTTCTGAGTCCTGTGTTCGTATAAACGGTAAACTAACATCGTGGTTCTGCTGTAAAACTGGTGTGAAACAGGGAGATAATTTATCACCGACATTGTTCTCCATATTTATAAACGATCTTGTACAAGAAATTAATGACCTTAATCTTGGGGTTGACTTACTAAAATTCACCACGATAAAGACTTCGGATTCAATGCCTACAAAAAACTGTATAACTCGTGTGTAGTTCCAATCTTAGATTACGCATCAAGTGTCTGGGGATACCGAAACTTTCAAACAATAGACAATATTCAAAACCGTACAATACGATATTTTCTTGGTGTTCACCGTTTTGCGCCTACTCTCGCCTTACATGGTGATGTTGGATGAATCCCTAGCCAGTTTCGAAGATGGACAAACATGGTGAGGTATTGGAACAGACTAGTCAAGTTTGAAGATGATCGCATAACGAAGATCGCTTTTAATGCAGACTATAATCGATGCACCGACAATTGGTGTAGCGAATTGAAGGACATTTTCTGTAAACTTCATCTAGAACATTATTTTGATTCAAAAACAGCTGTTAATTTGAAAACTATAGAAATGAACATTCAGCGACTTTATTCAAACATATGGAATGACAATATACAACAAGTACCAAAAATTCGTACCTATGTAACTTTCAAATCTGCCTTTTATCAGGAACAGTATTTAAAACTAAATTTAACCAAAGTCGAACGCTCACATTTAGCACAATTCAGGTGTGGAATATTACCTCTGAGGATAGAAACAGGACGATATATAGGTGAAAGACCAGAAGAAAGACTTTGCAAATTTTGCACTGCAGACGTGTCAGAAACTGAAACTCATTTTTTACTAGACTGTACATTCTATTCTGATATACGAGAACAAGTTTTTGTTGAACTTTTGTTAACTACTTCCTTTATTTCTATGAATTAATGAAAAACTTATTTTTTTTAAATATTAGCCATACTCGAAAACTAGCCAAATACATTGTACAGGCATATTCTAAAAGACGAAATTTTGTTTACAAATAGCTTAATATTTATATATTTTTATTTTAAAATTAATTAAAGGTTAACTTTCGTCAACAAAAAGATAATTTCATGAATAATTTGTTATTTTGAAGAACGTGATATTTTGTTTTAAAATTACTTAATTTCATTTGAGGTGACTTCTAGGTCCATTGGGCCGGGTGTATTGATATTTATCATATATTGTATATTTATAATCTGGTGACATATTGACACATGTCACTATAATAAATAATTTACTTACTTACTGACTTACTAAAGGCCTTGCGTAAAACTTACCGTGATTAAAGTTATTTATATTAGTTTAAGCAGCGTTCAAGAGTTATTGTTAGGGGAGGGATGATATACAAAAAAAATATTATACCGACATCACGACTCTGAATCTAAAATAAAGACCCTCCCAGGTAAAAAATGATAAGTCCCTAAAGTGAACACTAATAAACAAAAGTATCTTCGGGATAAAAATCCGGATTTCTAGTTGATTTCTGCCCGTTATTTGTTATTATTTCATTTTCAATTTACTGGTTCCCTCGTATTCACCCTTCGCTCTTAATAAAAGAATAACTAACGACACCAGATTCACAAATTTTGCAATATTGACAGCATGACAGATATTGAAACATGTTACATCAGCACTGGGTGTAATCGCACCCCTCATTGTGCAGACTGGGGACTAAATGGGTTAATATGTTTCGGATCATGTCGTTCTGTAACAGTTTACCAACCAGAGGTAAATATTGAAGGCGAAAAAGGGGGGGGGGGGGGATGCACAGGTGCTTGTTTAGAGTGTCCGACGACGTTTTACCGTCAATGTCGGTCGCTTACCTCGGAGGGGAGGGCCCCAGGGAAGGCAGTTTTCTGAGGAAAACGCATGTAGTAGGATAGGGAAGGGATGATATACAAAAAAATAATATATGACTGTGAGTCAAAGGGAACTAATTTAGCGTTTGTGTGTGTGTGTTATGTTGACCAAACAATTTAGGATATTTGTGACAAATTAACAGGTTGGGGAAGATCCTTATAAATGCCTATAGCTTAAAGTGATAAGAAACCTCAAATTAAAAAAAAATGATGCATATGTTTTTTATATTATTATAACTCAATTGATCATTTTCAATGGAGAGTTTTCTTTAAAAAAAACTTATGAACATACATGTATACTTTTTTCTAAAGAAAATTCTTCAATTTGTTCCTATTTAAAAGAAGTTTACTTTGTTTTGATTGCTTTTATTGACTTTTGACTTTTACAAAATATCCTTATCTTGGGTTACACTAAAGACCTGAAAGTGGACCTGAAAAGACCTGAAAGTATACGACTAAAATTATTCAAATTGCAACAACTTTTTTATTATTGAATGGAATTTCTTCAAGTTGGAATTTAATCAATTATTAATAGCCATATTTCATTAAAATTTAAATTTTTTTTAAATTAAAAACAAAATTTTGATGCCAAAAGTTGGACCTGAAGGGAGAAATGAAAAGACCTGAAGGGACCTGAAAATCTATGGTCGGAATAATTCTATCTTCAATAACTTTTTTAATATACAGTGGATATCATTCAACTTTTGTTTTTGTGAAACAAAAAGTTCAATATAATGATAATATAAAAAAATACATGAAAAATATCGTTTGGGTGTCAAAACTCGGACCTGAACGTAAATTCAAAAATCTAAATGTGCCTAAAATTCCGCTATTTTTTTTTAAAAGAAAATTATAAACAGAAACGAAAAATATGGTTGTTAACATTTCATGTTCGGTGTCATTTGTTCTCTTTTGGAAAACTGTCTCATTGGGATCACACTTTCTTTTGGTCACCCTTCTTTCTAATTTTTATTGACGGAAGATACTGATATGATACGCAAAACTGATACAAAAAAGACGGGAGATACCAAAGAATAATCAAAACTCACATGTCAAAACTCATAAGTCAAAGAGACATGATATACCATAGAAATAAATAATTAAGAAAAAGATTTGGTGTCTTTAAACTATGATAACCCCATCACAATCGTTGTGTGTGTGTCCCAAGACTGGAACCTGCACTTTGTGACACATGTCGGACCTGCTGGATGAAAAATAAAGTCCTGAATGAACCTGTGTATATATAGTTAATTCAACATAGCTTATAAAACATTTGCATTTTCATTCAAGAAGAGTCAAAAGCAACTTAAATTGTGATAAAAATATTTAATTTTAACGATAATCCAATTAAAAGATTAAAGTGAAATGTTTATTTAGATTAATGATCCAATTATCACCTAATATCAATACAAGGTGTAAATTACAACTGGCACACGTTATGTAATTAAAAATTCCAATGGACGAAAACACGTCTTTAAATTACATATTTGGTTCATGGGGTAGCAATACTATTATTTTTATTTTATAAATAAAACAGTTTAAGATATATATATTAATGCAGTATAAGCAAGTTGAATTAGTTTGAATAATTTCACCGGGTAATCTTCTTTTTCTCTTTAGGTTTAGGATTCATCATCAACAAGGTATTTTGTATTCAAATATGTTCCTGTATAAATATAAAGTCATTCTTCAATGGACACTTGTCTAAAATTAAAACAAATAGAAAAGACAATGCTGTGCGAGTTAAAATACATCTACCCCTATGATCCTGTTATTCATGTCTTTTATTTCCCCGACAAGGTCTGAATTTTGTAGCTCAACCATTATATTTTCGATAAAATTCTTAATCATTTTAATGATAAATTATACCTTTCCTATAACCAAAATTCATACTTCAAGGGGATTGATTGAAAACAGTTAAAGATTTTGAATAAATTTGACCAAAGTCTTTTCAAGCAAATTTATGTTATTTAATTTTCCGTTCAGGTCCGAGTTTTCACACCCCAACGATATTTTTCATATCTTTTTATTTAATTTTATCATTATACTGAATTTTTAGTTTCACAAAATCTAAAGTTGAAAGATAAGCATTCAATATTAAAAAAGTTATTGAAGTTAGAATTAGTCCGAACATAGATTTTCAGGTCCCTTCAGGTCTTTTCATTTCTCCCTTCAGGTCCAACTTTTGGCATCAAAATTTTGTTTTTAATTTAAAAAAAAATAAATTTTAATGAAATATGGCTATTGACAATTAATAAAATTCCAACTTGAAGAAATTCCATCCAATAATAAAAAAGTTGTTGCAATTTGAATAATTTTAGTCGTATACTTTCAGGTCTTTTCAGGTCTTTTCAGGTCCACTTTCAGGTCTTTAGTGTAACCCCCTTATCTTTACTACATGTGCTATGAATCAAATGTGCCAATGCTTTAAACTTTAAATGAGCTTTTGCTCCAAACTATAAATAAGCCCTCAGATTGCTTCAAATTATAATTTGCTTAATCTGAGATACTGCTCTAAACTACAAATATTTATGTTTGTCTTTTAAAACACCAAACATGGTAATAAAAAAAAGGTACATGTATTATAAAATTTATCAATGACTCCATTTGTTTATTTACATTTTACTCTTTAATGTATTTTTTGGGTTTAGATTACATTCATCATGCTCATGACATGCAATCACAATCTTGATGTGATTGACTTATGAATTTGCCCAACCCGATCATTTCTTTTAAAATAAACAAAACATGAAGCATTGAGGACAATACTTAAAACATCCTTCCCATCATTTTTGGCCATGAACAATTTAAGGAATTTATCAATGAAATATATACACAGAGATTCAAGTAAGAAAATGATGTTTATTATTTTTAGAGCTGTTCTGGTCAGGAAAAATACAGAAAATGTGCAACGTAAATGAACCTAGACTAGTATCTAATCAATGAGATCATTGTAAAAGTAATATTTAAAAATGAATTATTTTCCTTTGTCCATTTATAATTGATTAACCGAAACAAGGTCTTAATAAAATGCAACGTTTCATTTTTTGTTCCCATTGCAAACTGAATATAATCTTAACCATTCAGGTCTTTTATTTATTTTCTCATACAAGTTAAAATCTATTACTACAAAATTAATTAAGGATGTTCTTTTACAGGAGGAAACTAAATCTGCCAAGATATTACAGACACATGTACTTCATAAAGACAGAGTAAACTGTGTAACATGGATAAAGAAATTACCAGTGTCAGGTAAGAGTAAACTGTGTCACATGGATAAAGAAATTACCAGTGTCAGGTAAGAGTAAACTGTGTCACAGGGATAAAGAAACTACCAGTGTCAGGTAAGAGTAAACTGTGTCACATGGATAAAGAAACTACCAGTGTCAGGTAAGAGTAAACTGTGTCACATGGATAAAGAAACTACCAGTGTCAGGTAAGAGTAAACTGTGTCACATGGATAAAGAAACAACCAGTGTCAGGTAAGAGTAAACTGTGTCACATGGATAAAGAAATTACCAGTGTCAGGTAAGAGTAAACTGTGTCACATGGATAAAGAAATTACCAGTGTCAGGTAAGAGTAAACTGTGTCACATGGATACATAAATTACCAGTGTCAGGTAAGAGTAAACTGTGTCACATGGATAAAGAAATTACAAGTGTCAGGTAAGAGTAAACTGTGTCTCATGGATACAGAAACTACCAGTGTCAGGTAAGAGTAAACTGTGTCACATGGATAAAGAAATTACCAGTGTCAGGTAAGAGTAAACTGTGTCACATGGATACAGAAATTACCAGTGTCAGGTAAGAGTTAACTGTGTCACAGGGATAAAGAAACTACCAGTGTCAGGTAAGTGTAAACTGTGTCACATGGATAACAAAATTACCAGTGTCAGGTAAGAGTAAACTGTGTCACATGGATACATAAATTACCAGTGTCAGGTAAGAGTAAACTGTGTCACATGGATAAAGAAATTACAAGTGTCAGGTAAGAGTAAACTGTGTCTCATGGATACAGAAACTACCAGTGTCAGGTAAGAGTAAACTGTGTCACATGGATAAAGAAATTACCAGTGTCAGGTAAGAGTAAACTGTGTCACATGGATACAGAAATTACCAGTGTCAGGTAAGAGTTAACTGTGTCACAGGGATAAAGAAACTACCAGTGTCAGGTAAGTGTAAACTGTGTCACATGGATAACAAAATTACCAGTGTCAGGTAAGAGTAAACTGTGTCACATGGATACAGAAATTACCAGTGTCAGGTAAGAGTAAACTGTGTCACATGGATACAGAAATTACCAGTGTCAGGTAAGAGTAAACTGTGTCACATGGATAAAGAAATTACCAGTGTCAGGTAAGAGTAAACTGTGTCACATGGATAAAGAAATTACCAGTGTCAGGTAAGAGTAAACTGTGTCACATGGATAAAGAAACTACCAGTGTCAGGTAAGAGTAAACTGTGTCACATGGATAAAGAAATTACCAGTGTCAGGTAAGAGTAAACTGTTTCACATGGATAAAGAAACAACCAGTGTCAGGTAAGAGTAAACTGTGTCACATGGATAAAGAAATTACCAGTGTCAGGTAAGAGTAAACTGTGTCACAGGGATACAGAAATTACCAGTGTCAGGTAAGAGTAAACTGTGTCACATGGATAAAGAAACTACCAGTGTCAGGTAAGAGTAAACTGTCACATGGATAAAGAAATTACCAGTGTCAGGTAAGAGTAAACTGTGTCACAGGGATAAAGAAACTACCAGTGTCAGGTAAGAGTAAACTGTGTCACATGGAGAAAGAAATTACCAGTGTCAGGTAAGAGTAAACTGTGTCACATGGATACAGAAATTACAAGTGTCAGGTAAGAGTAAACTGTGTGTCCTGGATAAAGAAATTACCAGTGTCAGGTAAGAGTAAACTGTGTCACATGGATAAAGAAATTACCAGTGTCAGGTAAGAGTAAACTGTGTCACATGGATAAAGAAATTACCAGTGTCAGGTAAGAGTAAACTGTGTCACATGGATAAAGAAATTACCAGTGTCAGGTAAGAGTAAACTGTGTCACATGGATAAAGAAATTACCAGTGTCAGGTAAGAGTAAACATTGTCACATGGATAAAGAAATTACCAGTGTCAGGTAAGAGTAAACTGTGTCACATGGATACAGAAACTACCAGTGTCAGGTAAGAGTAAACTGTGTCACATGGATAAAGAAACTACCAGTGTCAGGTAAGAGTAAACTGTGTCTCCTGGATAAAGAAATTACCAGTGTCAGGTAAGAGTAAACTGTGTCACATGGATAAAGAAATTACCAGTGTCAGGTAAGAGTTAACTGTGTCACAGGGATAAAGAAATTACCAGTGTCAGGTAAGAGTAAACTGTGTCACATGGATAAAGAAATTACCAGTGTCAGGTAAGAGTTAACTGTGTCACAGGGATAAAGAAACTACCAGTGTCAGGTAAGAGTAAACTGTGTCACATGGATAAAGAAATTACCAGTGTCAGGTAAGAGTAAACTGTGTCTCCTGGATAAAGAAACTACCAGTGTCAGGTAAGAGTAAACTGTGTCACATGGATAAAGAAATTACTAGTGTCAGGTAAGAGTAAACTGTGTCACAGGGATAAAGAAACTACCAGTGTCAGGTAAGAGTAAACTGTGTCACATGGATAAAGAAATTACAAGTGTCAGGTAAGAGTAAACTGTGTCTCCTGGATAAAGAAACTACCAGTGTCAGGTAAGAGTAAACTGTGTCACATGGATAAAGAAATTACCAGTGTCAGGTAAGAGTAAACTGTGTCACATGGATAAAGAAATTACCAGTGTCAGGTAAGAGTAAACTGTGTCACATGGATAAAGAAATTACCAGTGTCAGGTAAGAGTAAACTGTGTCACATGGATACAGAAATTACCAGTGTCAGGTAAGAGTTAACTGTGTCACATGGATACAGAAACTACCAGTGTCAGGTAAGAGTAAACTGTGTCACATGGATAAAGAAATTACCAGTGTCAGGTAAGAGTAAACTGTGTCACATGGATAAAGAAATTACCAGTGTCAGGTAAGAGTAAACTGTGTCACATGGATACAGAAACTACCAGTGTCAGGTAAGAGTAAACTGTGTCACATGGATACAGAAACTACCAGTGTCAGGTAAGAGTAAACTGTGTCACATGGATAAAGAAACTACCAGTGTCAGGTAAGAGTAAACTGTGTCACATGGATAAAGAAATTACCAGTGTCAGGTAAGAGTAAACTGTGTCACATGGATAAAGAAACTACCAGTGTCAGGTAAGAGTAAACTGTGTCACATGGATACAGAAATTACCAGTGTCAGGTAAGAGTAAACTGTGTCACATGGATAAAGAAATTACCAGTGTCAGGTAAGAGTAAACTGTGTCACATGGATACAGAAACTACCAGTGTCAGGTAAGAGTAAACTGTGTCACATGGATAAAGAAATTACCAGTGTCAGGTACCCTATCAGATGATATGGAATTTTATTTTTGTCATTGCAACACAAAAATATAAGAAAATGTGGTATGAGTGCCAATGCCGCAACTCTCCATACAAGTCACAATTTGTAAAAGTAAACTATTGTAGGTCAAAGTACTTTCTTTAACACAGGTTCTTGAATCACACTGAAGCTATAAAGGGCCCCAAAATGACTAGTGTTAAACCATTCAAACAGGAAAATCAATGTTCTAATCTGTTTAAAAAGCAAGAAACGAGAAAGACTTAATGAACCAAATCAATAAATGACAACTGCTGACCAACAGATTCCTTACTTAGACTTAGACTGCTTATTTACCTGCATATCTGTTAAAGATTCAGTGAAAAAGCACTGGTTTTCAACAGCTTTTATGGCATTTAATAAATTTGGACCAACTGACTAAATGATCACAGGATGATGGGAATTACTGGCCCAGACATTTTGTTATGTCTGAAGATTTTGAGCTGATTCTTTGGTATTTTTCGGAATGATTTGTTCTAGTTCACCATTTCCCCCTAATTCAGGCAAAATGGGTAATTTTTGGCCCATATCCTTTCCAGAAAGTTTATCATGCAATGCCTTCAGAACTGAAGAAATTGGTATATAATTTTAAAATGATTACTGACTGTCTGACTGTACAGTATTACGGTTATGTACAAAATGTATATTGAATTTTTTAATTTCAGAGAGCAATGCTGTTGGTCTGGTATCTGGTTCTGTAGATAATACAGCTATAGTATGGAAATACATTGATGGAAAGGTGAACTTTGTAGCTTTGATCAAATTAACATTGTTTTGAGGTTACTCAATTTCTACGATCTGTCATTTTTAACTGAAATTTTGGACAATTTAATTAAGTTTCAATACGTCTCCATGTTTTATAGCCTCATATGTGAAAGTCAGATATTGCTTTAGTTATATATAATTATGGTCCATGACCATGATGACTGTCCAACCTTTACATTATACTATTAAAATTACACTGTTCATCTCATTTTTCAGCCAATCGTTTGGCCTGACCATTTTGGTTAGTTTGAAGCTTGAGCGGGGGTATTGGCGTCCTCAGCTGACTATTTTGGTTTGTTTGAAGCTTGAGCAGGGGTATTGGTGTCCTCAGCTGACCATTTTGGTTAGTTTGAAGCTTGAGCGGGATATTGGTGTCCTCAGCTGACTAATTTGGTTAGTTTGAAGCTTGAGCGGGGGTATTGGTGTTCTCAGCTGACTATTTTGGTTAGTTTGAAGCTCGAGCGGGGATATTGGCGTCCTCAGCTGACTAATTTGGTTAGTTTGAAGCTTGAGAGGGGGTATTGGTGTCCTCAGCTGACTATTTTGGTTTAATAGTTTGAAGCTCGAGCGGGGGTATTGGTGTCCTCAGCTGACTAATTTGGTTAGTTTGAAGCTTGAGCGGGGGGTATTGGTGTCCTCAGCTGACTATTTTGGTTAGTTTGAAGCTTCAGTGGGGTATTGGTATCCTCATACACATTCTTCTTTTATCTTTAAATATTTTGCATTGATTTTCTAAGCAGTTACTGAGTATAACATAACATGAATTTATTTAATTTATTGATAATCAAATAACATTTGTATTAAAGCTGAAGCCTTCTGCAACACTTAAGAACCACACTGGTCCAGTGAATGGGGTAGCTGCAATGTGTCTACAGACCAGTACTGTTGGCATGACAACGTATGTAGCAACATCATCTGCTGATTCCACTGTCAACTTATGGAAGCAAGAAAATGAAGGAGGTAAATTAAAATGTACCAAGGGTACCAAGGTATCTGTTAGCTTGTTTATAGATATCATGTCTGCATAATAACAATACTATCAAATATTTACCAATTTTCTCAGTTTAAGTTTAAGTACATGTAAATGGTTTATTTGACTGCAATATAAAGGTTTAAAATATGGCATAATTAAATGTGAATGCTTTTATTTGCAAATATATGTATAAGTAAAAAATTTGGAGAAGGAAAATATCTCTAATAATAGCATAATAGTTTTTCTAAGTTTTGATTAAAAGGTATATAACTTACGGTTATTAATGCTAAAAATTACTCATAAAACACTCTGTTCTTTATTAATTTAATACACAATGTATAATTGATTTTTTTTTATACAGATTTCCAGTTACTACAGACTCACAAGTTTGGTACTGGATTTGTTCTGGATCTGAGTTTCACTGTTATACCTAATACCAAAGGTAAGACATATGAAATAATAACTAGTGAACATACATTCTCAGGTAAGACATATGAAATAATAACTAGTGAACATACATTCTCAGGTAAGACATATGAAATAATAACTAGTGAACATACATTCTAAGGTAAGACATATGAAATAATAACTTCTGTACATATATTCTGAGGTTAAACATATGAAATGATAACTTTTGTACATACATTTTGAGGTAAGACATATGAAATAATAAATTCTGTACATTAATTCTCAGGTTAAACATATGAGCTGGGGCTTATAGAAATCATAGTAATTTTGTTTACTGTAAACTCATAAATCATTATTTACTGTATATAGTTTTATCATGACAAGTTACAGATCAAATTCAAATAGTTCAGTCTGGAGAGTTATTATCATTGGACTTAAAAAAATCACTCAAATAATAAATTTTTCACATTTTTTTCCGTCATGCTTAAAGATATTGACTTTATATTTGTTATAAAGTTAAAACTGACAAATAAAGTATAATGACAAGTTACAGATCAAGTTAGCATTTTGTTCCAGTACATTGTATTTCTATCCAGTAGGGATGTATTGCCAGGCAATTTTCACAGAATGCTAGTTTGTTAAATCATGTGATTACATGGACTATCTAGTGTTGACAGTTTCAAGGTCAAGTAGAGGTTAAAGCTTTATCTGTTTAGCTAAACTATTGATATCAATCTTTATTTTCTAGCTTGCATTTCTAAGCTGTTGAGTTTTTCAAATTTGTATAGTGGATATCACTGTTTTAATGTAAATTTATAGTTTAAATCTTTTTAATCAGAATGTTGGTACTAATTATGATATGATTTTGAATTTTTTATACTTTTCAGTTCCTATGCTGGCATGTGGTTGTGATGATCAGAAAATACACATATTTATTGAACAAAATGAAAAGGTACTCACAGATGAAACAACTAATTATAGTCAAATGTTAACTTGCTCACAGTACAAAACTTATTTAATTCAAATATTGATGAAAACTTTCCTATTTTGTTGTCTATATCTTACAATTGTTCAAATAACAACTATTGGCCAAAAACCAGCCACATGTGATTTCATTCAATGTTTTGTTAACTTCATATAATTTTATTTTTGCTGTATATGTACATGATATGTAAAAAAATAGCTATAAGTGATCTCTCACAAGTTCACTACTAACAATAAATACGTATAGATATTTAGATATTGTTACCTTCTATTTATTTTTGATAAGTATTTATGCAGTATACATTATAATTTCAAATATTTTAAATTTCTTATAGTATAGGCAGTAATAGAAACTGAAAATAATTGCAAATATTTTTATGGGACATATATATGGAATACTAATATAATTATTCTGACCATAGTCAACGTGTCGAACTCCAAAACAATTCATCCAAAAAGGGACAGGCGTATCATGCCCTCATGGCACAATGAAGTGTGTTAAGAAGTTCCAAGCATTGGGCAGATTTGAGCATTAGGACAAGACATTGGTGTATGATTTTCTAGCTGTGTTTATTCCTTATACTGTTTTTTGCTTTTATTTTATGTTACTGTTTCGTTGACCCATTCCCCATTTCCATTCTCAATTCTACTAAAATAATCCATAACCTGTGTTTCTTGTGAAAGTTATGGAGAACAAAATGAATTATCAGTTTGCTTTATTTTTTAGTTTGTAAGAATAATGTCTCTTCAAGGACATGAAGACTGGATAAGAGCAATTGATTTTACAATTGATGGTTTGTATCTTTTTATACATTTTTTTATTGTTATAATAAAACTACCAAGGAAACATCATCCATAATGTCAAATGTGTAGTTGTCAACACAATTAATTAATTTAATTTCAAAATATTGAAGTTTGGTGGCTTTTAATTGCTGGTTTAATCATAATGCAGATTTTTGTAGAAATTTTGATTTTGTATTTTACTCCATATTGATTTTACAATAGTGTTTACTCATTTTGTTTATCAACCTTCATAACTAAGGGCAAAGATGCATCTGGTTTGGAATGAGTAATAATTATTATCTGTCCAACTTGGGGAAAACTTTAGAATTTTATTTTGTGTATATTACTCTGTGTTAAGTTCCGTGTATTAGGAAGTTCCGGACTTTGGTTTTTAGTGAGACCCGCAAGTGGCGGGAATGATTATTCTTATTGCACATGGAGTTCGAGCAGGGCGCCCGACAGATACAGACACAGCTTGGTGAGTCCATTACTGTATAAGATTAACTTTTCATGGTAGCAGAACATAGCGATCATAATGGCAACAAGTTTTAAGAATCCACCTACGTTTGACCCGAGGTCAATGACTTACGAAACATGGAAGAATGAAATTGCCGTCTGGCAATTAGTTACTGATTTGAAAGTTGACAAACAAGCACTTGCTGTTTCACTTACACTTACGGGAAATGCACGGGAAGTGGCTATGGATGTCCCGGCTGCCGATCTGGCCAAGGAAGACGGCATGGCCAAACTGATAACGCAATTGGACAAGGCGTTCTTACGAGATGATAAGGACAAGGCATACGAAGCTTACAAAAATTTTGATACGTTTGTAAAAACTGAAAATTTGTCAATGTCAG
The DNA here is from genome assembly GCF_036588685.1 of Mytilus trossulus. Taxonomy (NCBI): domain Eukaryota; kingdom Metazoa; phylum Mollusca; class Bivalvia; order Mytilida; family Mytilidae; genus Mytilus; species Mytilus trossulus. Next base: position 4,600,198 of record NC_086374.1, read on the forward strand.
ACTTCATTATAGAATTCGACAAAAGATATAGCAAATCTAAAAAATATGACATGACACTCCCAGAAGCTGTCCTTGCTTTCAAACTATTAGATAATGCTGGCCTGTCTTCAAGAGACAAACAACTAGCATTAACAGCATCTAGTGATGTAAAATATACCTCTATGAAGTCAGCATTGCAACGTATATTTGGTGAACGAATGTCTGGACCTTCAGAAATTACTAGTAATGTTCCAAGTATAACAATAAAGCAAGAAACGGTATATTATACACAACAAAATAAAGGGAGTAAATCAAAAGAAAAGGGCACTAATCCTTTAAACAAGTTTGGAAAAAGAACAAAGTGTGCTATCTGCCAGAGTGTTTTTCATTAGGCTAAAAACTGTCCTGACAAAGTAAATTCTGTTAATTTTGTTGAGTCTGAAAGTGAAATTGTAGAGAATTGTAACATAACGCTTTTCACAAAAGAGCAGCTACCCGTCAGTGAAATATTTGTACTTGAATCAGCATGTTCAGCAATCATAGACACTGCATGTACTCGTACTGTGTGTGGGGAAAATTGGTTTAAACAGCTTTTAGAGAGAACTGGGGACATTTCTACAGTGACAAGTAGTAGAGCGTTTAAGTTTGGTGATGGAAAAGTAGTCAACTCTTTTATGCATGCCACTATACCTGCTCAGATAGGAAGTACCAATTGCAAAATTGACACTGAAATTGTAAAAGCTGATATGCCTTTGTTACTCAGTAAGGCATCATTAAAAAAGGCTGGTACTGTACTGGACTTAAAGAATGATAGGGCAATCATGTTTAACAAACCAGTGGAATTGGAGTTCACATCTAGTGGACATTATTGTGTAAATATTGTGAAAACAAAACCTGAAATACAAAATTCACCTGTTAACGTAGAGGAGAACGTACTTAATATCACAGATGACATGAGTACAGCGGAGAAACGTAAGACATTGGTTAAAATACACAAACAATTTGGACATGCAACATTTAACCGTTTATCTAAACTTATAAATAAGGCTGGAATGAACAATGCTGATACTTTAGAGCTTTTGCGATCAGTTTGTGAAAATTGTGAAATTTGTATGACAAACAAAAGACCAAGTTCTAAACCGGTGGTTGGACTGCCATTGGCAACAGAGTTTAACGAAACAGTAGCAGTTGATCTGCATGAACTAGAACACAATGTATGGTATCTTCATATAATTGACGAATTCACACGCTTTAGTGCAGGGTGTATTATGAAAACAAAAAAAGGATCAGAATTTGTAAAGAAATTTTTGGAATCTTGGATTTCAATACATGGTTCACCAAGGCGTCTTTACAGTGATAATGGCGGTGAATTCAATAATGATGAAGTACGAGATATGGCAGAGAACTTTAACATTGAAGTAAAAACTACTGCAGCTTATAGTCCTTGGAGTAATGGGCTTCTAGAAAGGCATAATCAAACTCTTACGGACACATTACTAAAATTGAAAGCAGATAATAATTGTGACTGGGACATTGCTTTAAGTTGGGCTCTCATGGCCAAGAATGCTTTAGATAATGAACATGGGTATAGTCCATACCAGTTAGTTTATGGACGCAATCCAAACCTACCTAGTGTTTTAACAGATAAGCTGCCTGCCCTAGAGGGTACGACTATGAGTGAAGTGGTTGGAAAACATATTGAGACCTTGCACTCAGCTAGAACAGCTTTCACCAGAAGTGAATGTTCTGAAAGAATTCGCAGAGCATTGAGAAAACAAACTCGTCCAAGTGGTATTTCCTACCAGACAGGTGATAAAGTTTACTATAAAAGACCAGATAACAAAGAGTGGAAAGGGCCTGGTGTTGTGATTGGACAGGATGGAGCTGTTGTTTTTGTAAGACATGGTGGTATGCTTGTAAGAGTGCATCAGTGCAGATTAACGAAGGTATCAACAATACCTGAAACAGAAGAAAACAAAAATACTGGTAATTTTGAACAAGAAAAAGAAGCTAAGAGGATTATTTCTAAGTCAATGCCAGTTCATGAAAACAAATTTGTAAATTATTGTGACAGTGACACTGATAATGAAAATGATAGTGATAGTAATGTTGAGGCGATTGAAAATGGCAATAATAAAGGACAAGACGAAAATGCAAATAATGAAGGACAAGAAGAAAGTGTAAATAATGAAGGACAAGACGAAGATGAAAATAATGAAGAACAGGTAGAAAATGCAATAGCAGGAACAGGACGACCCAAACTTGCAGACATGAAAACAGGACAAACAGTGAAATATAAAAATGCTGAAAGTGGTGAACAGTGTGTTGCAAAGGTTACTGGACGTGCTGGAAAGGCAACAGGAAGTAATAAAAACTGGTTTAACCTGCAATACTTGGAACCTAACACACTTAAAGGAGCAGAAATTTCAGTTGACATGAGTAAGCTAAAGGAGTTAGAAAATGTTGCTTCAGAAGTAGAACTTCCTAGTTCTGATGACAATAGTGTTATGATTTTTGAAGATGTATCATTCAGGGAAGCTAAACTAAAAGAACTCAATTCATGGAAAAACAACAGTGTGTATGAAGAATGCACAGATACGGGTCAAAAGTGTATTTCTACGAGATGGATATGTAGTTTGAAGGACACCTCAGAAGGAACAATACATAAGGCAAGATTAGTTGCGAGAGGATTTGAATAATTTAATAGAGATGACATACCGAAAGATTCACCCACTTGTGGAACAGATTCCTTAAGATTAGTTTTAGCTATTTTGGCTCAAAGAAGTTGGAAAACACGAACAATGGACATTAAAACTGCTTTTTTACAAGGAGCTGAAATAGAAAGGAAGATTTATGTCAAACCACCAATGGAAGCTCAGTGCAAAGATATTATCTGGAAACTTCGCAAATGTGTCTATGGTCTGTCAGATGCCTCTCTTAGTTGGTATAATAGAGTAAAAGAAGTTCTTGAACAATGTAAAGTCAGTGTATCAAAGGTTGACCCAGCTGTATTTTTCTGGAAAAATAATAAAGGCAGTGTAGAAGGTGTACTTACTTGTCATGTTGATGACTTTTTATGGGGCGGATCAAAAGAATTTGAAGAGAAAGTTATAAATAGCATAAGATCAACATTTTGTGTTGGAAAAGAAGAATTAGAGGAAAATGGGTCATTCCCATATGTTGGAATAGAATTATTAAAACATGAAAATGACTTGCATTTAAGACAAAACACTTATCAAAATAGTCTCAAGTTTATTCCTATTGAAAAAAGTTGAATGGGAGTCAAAGAAGAACTTCTTACCAAAGAAGAAAGAGAACTTTTACAATCTAAAATTGGACAAATACTTTGGATTGCAAGACAAAGTCGACCGGATGTGATATTTGATGCATCAAACCTTGCTTCATCTCTTAAAAAGGCAAATGTACAAACATTAAATGAAGCAAACAAAATAATCAAGAACCTTAAATCTGAAACTGTCACTTTGAAATTCAGAAAACTAGGAAATGATAATGCAATTAGACTTTTAGTATTTAGTGATTCTTCCCTTGGTAATTTATCTGACGGAGGCACACAAGGAGGACATTTCATTGTGCTTGTTGGTGAAAATGGAATTTTCTCGACTATTACTTGGCAATCAAAAAGAATAAGAAGAGTGGCAAGAAGCACTCTAGCAGCAGAAACTCTGGCTATGGCTGATGCTATTGACAGTGGTATTTTTATAGCTTCACTGTATACAGAGCTTATGTATGGTAAAGCTGATCCAACTCAATTGCCAATAACTTGCCTAACGGACTGTTATTCATTGTGGGATGCCATTAAATCCACAAAACAAGTATCCGAAAAAAGGCTTAGGCTTGAAATTAGCAGCATTCGAGAATTAATTCAAATGCACCAAATAGTATCGGTCAAATGGATTGAAACAAAACATCAACTTGCGGATTGCTTGACTAAAAAAGGAGCTTCATGCCATAACCTGCTCAGGGCACTTCAAGATGGTGTCTTGGGGAACAGGTGTTTGGATGAATAACTTTCCAAAGCCAGATTTGTAAATAGTGTACATAGACTTTCCGGATTATATAAATGAGTTCAAAGGAATTGAACATCTACTTTTATTTGACAACATTATTGAACAGTAAGTTCCTTCAAAAGAAAGAAGGGGAGTTTGTTAAGTTCCGTGTATTAGGAAGTTCCGGACTTTGGTTTTTAGTGAGACCTGCAAGTGGCGGGAATGATTATTCTTATTGCACATGGAGTTCGAGCAGGGCGCCCGACAGATACAGACACAGCTTGGTGAGTCCATTACTGTATAAGATTAACTTTTCACTCTGGTCTACATATCATACTTTATAACAAATCTTGAATGTTGTCTTGAAAGTCTATTGGTCTTTGTGTCTTGGCTTTCAGTTCTAAAATAAAGAACATTGTCTTGTTTGTCTTTTAGATACAGGAGATATTGTATTGGCCAGTGCAGCACAGGACTTTTTCATCAGAATCTGGAGATTTTCTAGACGATCTGTAGAAGATAACATTGTAAAGACTGTCAAGGAATTGTCATTAGATGAGGAAATAAAGATGAGAGAAAATACATTTCAATTTAAAATTGGAGGTATAATGTAAATTAGATTTTACCAAATTATCATTTCTTTTTATGTGTATTTTTATATTATGAAAGTTAACACAGTGTATTTATAAATTATACCCCCACTTAGAAGGGGGCAGGTGTATACTGGTTTACTTTAACCCTGTTCATCTGTCTCTTTGGCAAGTAAATATGGCAAAACACTGAAATTTGAATGTCAAGATACATGCACCTAAAAAGACAATATGAGTTGACAATACAGTCTTCAATAATTGACAATTTTCCACACTTTATAACAAACTGTGAATTAGTTTACCTTGCAAATGACATCAATCCAATCTAAAAGTTTCAATTTAGAATTTCAATACTCTAATAATTAAAGTTTTTTAAATATTAAGTGTAGAAATCCTATTGTAGATGAAACAGTAGTCTATGCTGTAAGTCTGGAGTCTGTATTGAGTGGACATGAAAACTGGATCTACAGTGTTAAATGGCAGCCTCCAGTAAAGACAGGTATAAAAACATAACTTTTAGTTCACCTGGCTTGAAGATTCATTGTGAGCTTTTCCCGTCACTTGGTCACCGTTGTCTCTTAAAATTTACAAAAATTTTCTCCTCTACATCTACTCTGAAGAGAATGATGAGATTGGCCTAACTTCTATATTGAGATCAATAATGAATTGATCTGTTATATCAAAGAAAATATTATTGTATGCAACTTTCAAAGGCAATTATGCCACTCAGGATTTATTTGAAATCATATATTAAAGACAATCACACTGTGTGTAAAAGTCAGTTTCAAATTCTCCCTCATATTCTGCTCATATTCAATGCAAATATTTCATTAATTGTGAGTTTCCATATGATATCAGATTGAAAGTTTGATAGATGTAAAGAATATATTAAAAAAAAACCAGAACAGATATTTTTTTTGTAAACTCAGAATGACCTTATCTTTTATTTAAAGGTTCAGGATGGCACCAGCCTATGCACCTGTTGTCAGCTTCAATGGATAAAACAATGATCTTATGGAAACCAGATAAAGAATCAGGAGTTTGGGTTGAAGAGGTATGAAACATCCATTTTATCTATCCTTGTATTAAGGGTTGTGAGATGTACGGTTTTTGCCATGACTTAAGCGAAGTAGTTTTGTGGAGGGGACAAAAATTTATTTACAAACCTTGGACTTATTTAATTCATATTAAGTTTATTTCCTAGCTATAATATACCTTCAGCTCTTTTAAAAAATTTTCAAGTGCAATCCACATTTCCAAGGAATCGACTTTCAAAATTGATTTGATGTTTGTAAAATACCATATATTCAGTTATAAGTTAATATAATCTTTGGTTCACACATATTTTTACAGGTCAGGGTAGGTGAGGTTGGTGGAAACACTTTAGGATTTTATGGTGGAATGTTTAGTCCTAATGGTATGTCAATAATGGCCCATGGTTACCAAGGAGCCTTTCATCACTGGTCCTTTACAAAGGTAGGTTTTACTTTCAATCTGTACTGCAGGAAAAATCTACCTACTATCAAAATTTGAAATATCATAGTCAAAACAAATAACAAAACTTGGAGGGTAGTACAATCAAATGATGAAGACGATTTATATTTTTAAATGTTATTTTTTCTCACTCAATTACTGTACTTGAGGAATCGTAACAGTACAACTAGACATTCTAGACTTACACAACATGTTTTAAGTGAGTTTCTCTTTTCCATTAGCTGCAGAACTTCACTGTTATGGTTGCTGTTTAACACATTCAGGACCATATTGCAGCTTCTTTTTTATTAGCTCATAGATATTTACTATGCATATAACAATTATTACAGAATTGATTAGTAAAACATTCAACAAACAGTCAATCTTAATTGATTATTTGTTTTATATTTCATGAATGATTGAAATATGAACACAGAAGTTTTGAAGGATTTAATTGTAGTCACTTCTGTTCATGTAATATATTAGGAAGTTTCAAGGAAAAGTTTGTTATTTTTCTTTTTTCTTTTTTCTTTTTTTAAAGTTTTCTCTATTTTTTATTTCAGAGTAAAGGAACTTGGGAACCACAAGTGACAGTTAGTGGTCATTTTGATGTAGTTTGTGATGTAGAGTGGGATAAAGGTGGTGGTCAGTACCTGGTCAGTCTAAGTGTTGACCAGACAACCAGACTTCATGCTCCATGGAAACAGTCTAAGGGAAAGGTATATGTTGCAGTGTTCTCTTCAAATCCATATACTGGTTGGTCTTACCTTTGTAAGAACTTCTTGTAAGTTGTATGGTCTTCACAGTAACTTCTGCAGTAAAGTTAGTTGTATGTTATGTCTTCACAGTAACTTCCGCAGTAAGATTAAGTTGAAGCCTAAGGAAAGTTTTATACACGAAGTAATAGTAAAGATGAAAGCTTATTACTGCTGTAACACTTGTAAAAAATGGGTGAATGAGATTCAAAGTCAATAACAAATGAGATACAAAGTCAATAACAAATGAGATACAAAGTTAATAACAAATGAGATACAAAGTCAATAACAAATGAGATACAAAGTCAATAACAAATGAGATACAAAGTCAATAACAAATGAGATACAAAGTTAATAACAAATGAGATACAAAGTCAATAACAAATGAGATACAAAGTTGATAACAAATGAGATACAAAGTTAATAACAAATGAGATACAAAGTCAATAACAAATGAGATACAAAGTTAATAACAAATGAGATACAAAGTTAATAACAAATGAGATACAAAGTTAATAACAAATGAGATACAAAGTCAATAACAAATGAGATACAAAGTTAATAACAAATGAGATACAAAGTTAATAACAAATGAGATACAAAGTCAATAACAAATGAGATACAAAGTCAATAACAAATGAGATACAAAGTTAATAACAAATGAGATACAAAGTCAATAACAAATGAGATACAAAGTTAATAACAAATGAGATACAAAGTTAATAACAAATGAGATACAAAGTTAATAACAAATGAGATACAAAGTCAATAACAAATGAGATACAAAGTTAATAACAAATGAGATACAAAGTCAATAACAAATGAGATACAAAGTCAATAACAAATGAGATACATACAAAGTCAATAACAAACCACAAAGAAAGACAAGCACCACCAAGAGAAAAAGACAAGCACCACCAAGAGAAAAAGACAAGCACCACCAAGAGAAAAAGACAAGCAGAAAAAGTCCATAATGCACTACATGGAAAAAAAAGTTAACAACACTGTTTCATGGTGAAAAGCTGAAATGATAATGCTTTATAGGTAGGATGGTATTAGATAGGTTACACCCAGTTCTGTTATTGAAGTTATTTACATTTTTTACTGTTTTATAGGCAGACTGGTATGAGATAGCTCGTCCACAAGTTCATGGTTACGACCTCCAGTGTTTAGCTCTTATTAACAGATATAAATTTGCCTCAGGAGCAGATGAAAAAGTTATCAGATCTTTTGATGCTCCGAAGAATTTTATAGAAAATTTCTGCAGTATTTGTGGTTTAAGTTTGGAAGCTGAGTTGAAGAAAGAGGTAAATACAGTAGAATATTTTGTAGAGACAAGATTACAACATTAAAAAATTTGAAAACACATATGCATTTAATCTTCCCTTTAACAAATGAAAATTATCTTTTGATAATTTCATGGTTCAAATTTTCAACTTAAGTGATAATTAATTATGAAATTGCTAATGATAAGCTGTAAAAAACCTTCTGAATTCAATTTTTGTTCTTATTGAGTTGCTTGTTTTATGATATAACTTTTTTTGTTTTGCTTATGATGAAATCAGTTATATGATAGATTCTGAAAATAGTAGTATTTTTATACGACCGCAAAATTTGAAAAAATTTTCGTCGTATATTGCTATCACATTGGCGTCGTTTTCTGCGTCGTCGTCGTCGTCCGAATACTTTCAGTTTTCGCACTCTAACTTTAGTAAAATTGAATAGAAATCTATGAAATTTTAACACAAGGTTTATGACCACAAAAGGAAGGTTGGTATTGATTTTGGGAGTTTTGGTCCCAACATTTTAGGAATTAGGGGCAAAAAAGGGCCCAAATAAGCATTTTCTTGGTTTTCGCACTATAACTTTAGTTTTAGTTAATAGAAATCTATGAAATTTTGACACAATGTTTATGACCACAAAAGAAAGGTTGGGATTGATTTTGGGAGGTTTGGTGTCAACAGTTTAGGAATTAGGGGCCAAAAAAGGGCCCAAATAAGCATTATTCTTGGTTTTCACACAATAACTTTAGTTTGAGTAAATAGAAATCAATGAAATTTAAACACAATGTTAATGACCACAAAAGGAAGGTTGGTATAGATTTTGGGAGTTAAGGTCCCAACAGTTAAGGAATTAAGGGCCAAAAAGGGACCCAAATAAGCATTTTTCTTGGTTTTTGCACCATAACGTTAGTATAAGTAAGTAGAAATCTATGAAATTTAAACACAAGGTTTATGACCATAAAAGGAAGGTTAGTATTGATTTTGGGAGTTTTGGTCTTAACAGAATAAGGGGCCCAGAGGGTCCAAAATTAAACTTTGTTTGATTTCATCAAAATTGAATAATTGGGGTTCTTTGATATGCCGAATCTTACTGTGTATGTAGATTCTTAACTTTTGGTCCCGTTTTCAAATTGGTCTACATTAAGGTCCAAAAGGTCCAAAATTAAAATTAGTTTGATTTTGACAAAAAATGAATGGGTTGGGTTCTTTGATATGCTGAATCTAAAAATGTACTTAGATTCTTGATTATTGGCCCAGTTTTCAAGTTGGTCCAAATTGGGGTCTGAATTTAAACTTTGTTTGTTTTCATCAAAAATTGAATAAATGGGGTTCTTTGATATGCCAAATCTAACTGTTTATGTAGATTCTTCATTTTTATACGACCGCAAATTTTGAAAAAATTTTCGTCGTATATTGCTATCACGTTGGCGTCGTCGTCGTCGTCATCGTCCGAATACTTTTAGTTTTCGCACTCTAACTTTAGTAAAAGTGAATAGAAATCTATGAAAATTTAACACAAGGTTTATGACCATAAAAGGAAGGCTGGTATTGATTTTGGGAGTTTTGGTCCCAACATTTTAGGAATTAGGGGCCAAAAAGGGCCCAAATAAGCATTTTCTTGGTTTTCGCACTTTAACTTTAGTTTAAGTTAATAGAAATCTATGAAATTTTGACACAAGGTTTATGACCACAAAAGAAAGGTTGGGATTGATTTTGGGAGTTTTGGTTTCAACAGTTTAGGAATTAGGGGCCAAAAAAGGGCCCAAATAAGCAATATTCTTGGTTTTCGCACAATAACTTTAGTTAAAGTAAATAGAAATCAATGAAATTTAAACAAAATGTTTATGACCACAAAAGGAAGGTTGGTATTGATTTTGGGAGTTTCGGTCCCAACAGTTTAGGAATTAGGGGCCAAAAAGGGACCCAAATAAGCATTTTTCTTGGTTTTCGCACAATAGGGTTAGTATAAGTAAATAGAAATCTATGAAATTTAAACATAAGGTTTATGACTATAAAAGGAAGGTTGGTATTGATTTTGGGAGTTTTGGTCCCAACAGTTAAGGAAAAAGGGGCCCAAAGGGTCCAAAATTAAACTTTGTTTGATTTCATCAAAATTGAATAATTGGGGTTCTTTAATATGCCGAATCTAACTGTGTATGTAGATTCTTAATTTTTGGTCCCGTTTTCAAATTGGTCTACATTAAGGTCCAAAGGGTTTTTTGATATGCTGAATCTAAAAATGTACTTAGATTTTTGATTATTGGCCCAGTTTTCAAGTTGGCCCAAATTGAGGTCCAAAATTAAACATTGTTTGATTTCATCAAAAATTGAATAACTGGGGTTCTTTGATATGCCAAATCTAACTGTGTATGTAGATTCTTAATTTTTGGTCCAGTTTTAAAATTGGTCTAAATTAAAGTGCAAAGGGTCCAAAATTAAACTAAGTTTGATTTTAACAAAAATTAAATTCTTGGGCCTCTTTGATATGCTGAATCTAAACATGTACTTAGATTTTTGATTATGGGCCCAGTTTTCAAGTTGGTCCAAATCAGGATCTAAAATTATTATATTAAGTATTGTGCAATAGCAAGTCTTTTCAATTGCACAGTATTGTGCAATAGCAAGAAATATCTAATTTCACAATATTGTGAAATAGCAAATTTTTTTTAAATTAAGAGTTATCTTTCTTTGTCCAGTATAGTAAGCAAGAAATATCTGCATGAATTTTTTTTAATTGGAGTTATCTTTCTTTGTCCAGAATCAACTTAAATCTTTGTTATATACAATATACAATGTATATTCACTTTTTACTACCAACTGATAAATTTAAATAATCTTTACCATTCAGTGATAACAAGCAGTTTTTTTACATCTTAATATTTTATGATGTATTTAAATGAGTAGTAATTGTTGCAAACTCCATTAGAATATTTTAATTGAAATTGGTTTTGGAATAAGAGAAAGGGGGATGTGAATAAAAAATTGGGTTCAATTTTTCTCATTTGAAATTTCATAAATAAAAAGAAAATTTCTTCAAACATTTTTTGAGAGGATTACTATTCAACAGCATAGTGAATTGCTCTAAGAGAAAACAAATATTTTAAGTTCATTTGAATACATTCATTCTGTGTCAGAAACCTATGCTGTGTCAACTATTTAATCACAATCCAAATTTAGAGCAGAATCCAGCTTGAATGTTGTGTCCATACTTGCCCCAACCGTTCAGGGTTCAACCTCTGCGGTCGTATAAAGCTACGCCCTGCGAAGCATCTGGTTGGTCCTGTTTTCAAATTGGTCTACATTAAAGTCCAAAGGGTCCAAAATTAAACTTAGTTTGATTTTAACAAAAATTGAAATCTTTGGGTTCTTTGATATGCTGAATCCAAACATGTACTTAGATTTTTGATTATGGGCCCAGTTTTCAAGTTTGTCCAAATCAGGATCTAAAATAATTATATTAAGTATTGTGCAATAGCAAGTCTTTTCAATTGCACAGTATTGCGCAATGGCAAGAAATATCTAATTGCACAATATTGTGAAATAGCTAAAAAAAAAATAATTAGAGTTATCTTTCTTTGTCCAGAATAGTAAGCAAGAAATATCTAATTGCACAAAATTGTGAAATAGCAAGATTTTTTTTTTAATTGGAGTTATCTTTCTTTGTCCAGAATCAACTTAAATCTTTGTTACATACAAAATACAATGTATATTCATTTTTTACTACCAACTGATAAATTAAAATAATCTTTACCATTCAGTGATAACAAGCAGTTTTTTTTTACATCTTAATATTTTATGATGGATTTAAATGAGTAGTTATTGTTGCAAACTCCATTAGAAATTTTAATTAAGATTAGTTTTGGAATAAGGGAAAGGGGGATGTGATTAAAAAAATTGGGTTCTATTTTTCTCATTTGAAATTTCATAAATAAAAAGAAAATTTCTTCAAACATTATTTTGAGAGAATTAATATTCAACAGCATAGTGAATTGCTCTAAGAGAAAACAAAAATTTTAAGTTCATTAGAACACATCCATTCTGTGTCAGAAACCTATGCTGTGTCAACTATTTAATCACAATCCAAATTTAGAGCTGAATCCAGCTTGAATGTTGTGTCCATACTTGCCCCAACCGTTCAGGGTTCAACCTCTGCGGTCGTATAAAGCTACGCCCTGCGGAGCATCTGGTTTCCTGTTGTTAAAATGTAGTTAAAACATCATTTGAATGATTTGTAAGTTCCTCAACCCATATCTAATCACTTTTTACATGCACATGACCTTCAAAGTATTTTCTGAAGTTGCTACTTTACAATTTTATATTCATGAAGTTTTAATGAAATGTTCAAATATTGAAAAATTCTTGTGATCTACAAAACAGTTGTTATAATATGTTTTTTTCCTAATGTTAGGAAGCTCAGAACAGACCAGCTGGTGCCAGTGTTCCTGCCTTAGGATTGTCAAACAAGGCTGTATACTCTGGAGAAGTAGAAAAAATAAACAGAAACATAGAGCAGCACCCTAATGACCAGTACCCTGAAGTCTACTTTACACCAGTGGCTTTACAAAGTAGGATCTTATAAAGATATCAATGTATAGATACTAATTCCATCTGCTCCATGTTGTAATGGTTCATATGATTTGTGTTATACTGTGAATTCATGTATTTTTGTTGATACCAATTTCATGGGCATTGAGGAAAAAAATCATTTTGGTGGATCCAAGATTTTTGTGGTTCTGCCAGTCTGCATTTAAACATATAGAAAATGTAATCTTCAGGGAACGTTTTAATTTATGGTTTGCCTTTACCAATGAATTCCTCAAAATTTGGTTTCCCACAAATAATGATGAATCCACTATATCAGTATCCTATACTTTACTTCTATGTGAATTGTTCGTGTTTTACAAAAATTATCATGTACTGTTAACTTTGTTTTGACAGGAAACCCTTTTTGTTTAGGTACTTTATCAGTATTGATTAGGAAACTATTTCCTTATGATAGATGGTAATGAATACTCCTGCCAGCAAATTCAGAAAAGTAATATTTTTTTTTATTATAATGACATGTATATCATTTACAGATATTTGCATAATTGTTTTTTTATACTTCATTCCCTTTTACTTCTCCATTACTTACTCTTCTAGGTTTTATCCCCCATTTTCTTCATATAAGGAAATGTCTGTACCAAGTTAAAATAATGACAGTTGTTTGTCACTTGTAAATGTGTTAGAACTTTTGCCATTAAATAAAGGGCTTTCCGTTTGGAATTTTCCTTGTAGTTAGATATTTTTGTTATTTTACTTTTTAAATACATTAATATTGCTAATCACATTACAGCTCCTCCAACAGAAGAACATTTACTACAGAATACACTATGGCCAGAAACACAGAAATTATATGGACATGGATATGAAATATTCGCTTTAGCATGTGATACTGCGGGCACAATTTTGGCATCTTCTTGTAAGGTAAATAATGACTATGGTTATACCAGTATGTTCAGGTGGGGTTTATAACACATGCTTTTAGGGTTCTATTGTAAAAATTATTTGTATGATGTGAATACACTGCTGCAAGGGTAAAGAAGCAGCAAAATTTCCCTTTTATGAACAAATAATGGATATAAAATACATTAAAATAAAAATGAGAAAAAAAATATAGGAAAAAAAAGTTTCATAAGAAAATAAGCAAATAAATATGGGACTGATCTCTCTACAGGTATAAAGCTGAATATAAAGAACCTGACCAGAAGTGACCTCACATTATTTTAATTTGAAATAATATGGTTTCTCATGATTTAAAAAAAAATCACAAGTGACATATAATGATGTCCATCCATTGTAGTAACTATTCTTCCAAGATCTATATTTTATTGATGAGAAACTGTTCTCTTTAAGTGTTCTATTGTATGTTGAATGGAAAACTATTATTTCCAAAAACAATGATATTTGACCATGATGTTTTTTTAGGCATCCAAAGTAGATTTTGCAGGAGTGATATTATGGGACACAACAACATGGAATCAGATTTGCACCTTAGAAGGTCACACATTGACCGTTACACAGATGGCCTTCTCTCACAATGGTAATTACCTACTAACAGTGTCTAGAGACAGGACTTGGATGTTATATAGGAAGAGGGATGAAAATAGTCTGAATGGTATGTATAGCTGGGAATTAGGATTATGTAATAATTATATCAATTATGTAGCTGTTTCACCCTTCCTTTAGGATTTTATTGTTTAAAACTGAGAAATCAAATAATTGAAAGATCAAGGTTGTGATGTAACATATATTTTTATGGTATTTTTGCATTTTGAACCTAAATTCAGAGGTCCCCTCTATTATAAGGTCAGTTTTCTCCCTGTTTAGAGTGTGACCTTTATATAAAAAATTAACTGTATAGGTTACTAACAAACATTTTAAGTAAAAATGTTAACTGTAATAAGCTACATGTTATATTTCTTCCACTTTATTATGAAAATATAGTGCTACTGTTAACCACCAGGTTTTAACATTCAGAGGTGTACATAGTCTTTATAACTATTATGAACAGCTCTATGGCTATATTAAGTAGATAAATACATTTTTACCATTGCACAGAAAGTGGAGTGGAGCATATTGTACAACATGTGTCCTGCCGAGAATTAATGACAAAATGATGATTAAAATTTGTAAAATAAAGATGAAGAATATGAATGTGTAATCATAAGAATAAGGAAATGTGATTAATACTAAAACTGTAAAACAAAAACAATTATAAATAATGTTAAAATCCAGTTCTTTGATTTTAATTTCAGAGCCGCTGTTTACTAGAATATCAGGGACAAATAAATCTAATACAGCCCATACCAGGATTATATGGTCATGTGCTTGGTCACATGATGATAAATATTTCTTAACAGCATCTAGAGATAAAAAGGTTTGATAAAATACATTTCTCTGCTTCTCTATGCATTATAGCCAATTTTTACCAGTTTGTTAAATTTTCATTTTCCATATGTTTTTTTGAAAGTATTGATCATGTTAAAAAATGTCCATGTATTTTGTTTTCTTACAAATTATGCTTCTTGCACTTTGAATTATTCCATATCTAAAGATATAACTGCAGACAGCAGATATGGTAGTCATGTATTGCCCCAAGAAGTACTTTTTAGATATTTTATTTTTATTATTTACTTATCGCCTTAAGTACAAAGTTCTTGTAAATAATTTTTTTATCACATTGCCACTTGTTAGAAGTTTATCAGCCAATATGAATAAGGCTTTTTTTTTTTTTTATAGGTAATGGTATGGTTAAGACCAGACCTATCATCAGGAGATATACCCTTAAAGCCACAGTCTGTAATAGATGTAGGGGATGCAGCAACAGCCATACATCTACCACCTGTAGCTTGTTATACAGATAAGTAAGTACACACAACAGCCATACATCTGCTAAAAAGTAATAATGTCTAAAAAAAAAACCTGAGTACTGTATATGGTCAAATCGCTGAAAGACCCCTGTTATAATATTGAAAACAATTATTCTGCAAAGTGAAAATAATTTTTTTGTGGTAAATGAGATACACCCATTTGAGCAACCCCCTCAAGGTGTATCTTATACATATAGCAATTTATCCAATTTATGCTTATCTGATGACCTATATGTTTTGAATAGAAAAAAGCTTGTGTGTTAACCAAATTGTAATTCATTTGATACATGTTAGTGACGAAAATAAAAAAATTCAGCAAGAAATTCCAATCTTTAATTTTTTGACTGAATATTTTGTAGATATTTGTTAGCTGTTGGAGTAGAAAATGGTGAAATACTTCTGTATACATGGAAACCATCAGATAACCAAGGTGATTGGACACTGGTAACAAAACTAGATCAACAGTATCCTTTATTAGAACAAAACTAACACAGCAGAAATTCAGGGATGGATCCAGCCATTTTTAAAAGGTGGGGGTTTCAAATCCAGGATAAAAGAAGTGTCCAACCATATGTCCCTATGCAAAAGCATTGATTGTTAAAAAAGGAGGGTCTCAAACCTTGAACATCCCATTGGGTCCCCTACAGGGAATTGCTTTTTTTTTTACAATTTAAGAAGTAATGGACTCTTTTATGATAAAATAATATATGAAAACTACAAGAAAATACAGCAAATTGAGAATTATTTTGCTTTGTATGCTTATAAAATTGCCATGCAAGAGTTTAATGAAATTCTCATACCATATATATTGCACATGGAGCAGTGTCTGGATGAATTTTTTCAGATTGCTTATGGCCAATTTGGAAATTGAATTATTTGTTTTTATAAGTATCTACAATAGATAAAGGAAGATGTGGTGTGAGTGCCAATGAGACAACTCTTCATCCAAATAACAATTTAAAAAAGTAAACCATTATGGGTCAATGTATGGCCTTCAACACGAAGCCTTGGTTCACACTGAAAAACAAGCTATAAAGGGCCCCAAAATTACTAGTGTAAAACCATTCAAACGGGAAAACCAACGGTCTAATCTATATAAAAAAAACGAGAAACGAGAAAGATGTAAAAATTACATAAACAAACAACAACTACTGTACATCAGATTCCTGACTTAGGACAGGTGCAAACATTTGCAGCGGGATTAAACGATAACATCACAACATAGAAAAACACACGATAAAATATCAATTTTTGGCAGGCTTAACTCAATCAAAAAACGTAAACCATATTTGTATATGATCAATTTTACACTCAATTTATTAGTTGTTCATTCATTATTTGAAAGTCTGAAGTACTCATTAAATAATCAACATAAACTGCAAAAACTTTGAAAATATGAACGTTCATATGAAATACTTTATATGAGTTTGCTACATGTTGTTCTAGTGCAGTATTAACCTTAACTTCCTCAGATTATCTCACCATTTGACAGTAAAGAAACTACGATTCAGGCCTGTGATAGACAATAAGACAATACAGTTAGCTAGCTGTAGTGCTGACCACAGTGTTAAAATTTTCAAGATATGTCTGTAATCTTAATTAAAATTAACAAAATAAAAATCTGAAACTATTATTTTCTAGTAATGTTTTATATTTAGATAATTGTATACATTGCGATATGTAATTATTGTTTGTTAGTAACCAGGGTTATCTGATTATGTAGATAGTTAGGACTCAACATGAAAACAGGGGAGTCAAGAACAAATAAAAAAAAATGTTTTATTAATGTTTAAAAAAAAATGAATTGTTTGTTTACTAAACCAATTTGTATGTTATCCCAAAGAGGGACAAAAGATACCAAAGGGACAGTCAAACTCATAAATCTAAAACAAACTGACAACGCCATGGCTAAAAATGAAAAAAACAAACAGACAAACAATAGTACACATGACACAACATAGAAAACTAAAGAATAAACCCCACGAATCCCCCCAAAATAGAGGTGATCTCAGGTGCTCCTGAAGGGTAAGCAGATCATGCTCCACATGTGGCACCCGTCGTGTTGCTTATGTGAAAATAGTCTAATTCGGTATGTCACATTCATGAAAGGGAAGGGGATTGTAGTTATGACGTAAGGAACATATCCAATATCATTTGTGAAACGGTTATTCCATAATGGTCAACCAACTCGTGATGTCGTCTGTAAAATTTAGAAAGGGATGATTTCAACTTCACCATTTTGAACTCTTGGTTTAATAGCGTCCTTGTGAGCAGCAACCCTCTATCAAGAAAATCATGATAGGAAATGCAAGCACGAGAATATCATATCAATTGGGAGATATATACCCCATATGCAGGTGCTGCTGGAATGTTGCTACTAAGAAATGGAAAGTTCACAATTGGAAAGCTGAAATCATCTTTTTTGTCGTAAAGTTTTGTTTTCAACCGACCCTCATTGTCAATTTCTAGATTTAAGTCAAGAAATGAAGCCGACTTAACTGTATCTGTAGTATCCTTTATCTCTTTTGTCGTAAAGTTCTGTTTTAAACCGTTCCTCATTGTTAATTTCTTGCTGTTAGTCAAGGTATGAAGTAGACTTAACTGTATCTGTATTATACCTTATCTCTAGTTAGATGGGATAGATGCATTTAACATAGTCACAAAACTTTGAATTATTTAGTGAAAGAACATCATCTATATAGCAGAAAGAAGAGTTAAAGGATATTGCTAACTTCTTATCTTTTTTCCTATTAAAGAAGTTCCTGCATGAAGTCAGCCTCATAATAATAAAGAAACAAGTCGGCAAGTAGAGGGGAACAGTTTGTTCCCATTGGAATGCAGACAGTCTGTTGAAAAACACTTACTCTGAACGTAACAAATATGTTATCAATCAAGAAATCAAGCATCTTGATAATATTAGTTTCAGAGAATTTTGTGTTTGAATCAGAGTGATCCTTTACAAAGTATGATTTATCCCTCGATCCCTAACTAAGACAAGATACTTGTATCTACGTTGGCCATTCTTTTTTATGAAGCAAAGCAATATCAACTCTTTCAATTTGTATTTTAGTTTGGAATGTTTTAATACTGTTACAAGATGAAAGAGAGTTAGATTGTATGTACTCTAAAAGATCTTTGGAATTTTTAAGTATCCACATCTGATTCACATCTGTTTCCTAATAAATTTGAAGCCCGTCTTTGATTGCTGATAAAATAGATGTTAATAATTTAGAAAGAGGTTTCGTGGAGCACTTGGAAGGCCCAGCAATATACCGTTGTTTGTAAGAACACTTATGTAGTTTAGGTATCCAATACAGTGATGGAAGATCCAGTTCTTCATCTTTGGTTGAAATTCCAAAGGAACATAGAACAGACCTATGATTATTCAGGATTTCCTCTTTGGTAAAAGTCAAATGTTTTAATACTGTTTCAAGACGAAAGAGAGTTAGATTGTATGTACTCTAAAAGATCTTTGGAATTTTTAAATATCCACATCTGATTCACATCTGTTTCATAATAAATTTGAAGCCCGTCTTTCATTGCTGATAAAATAGATGTTTAGAATTTAGAAAGAGGTTTCGTGGAGCACTTGGAAGACCCAGCAATATACCGTTGTTTGTAAGAACATTTATGTTGTTTAGGTATCCAATACAGTGATGGAAGATCCAGTTCTTCATCTTTGGTTGAAATTCCAAAGGAACATAGAACAGACCTATGATTATTCAGGATTTCCTCTTTGGTAAGTGCCGTGAGGGTATATGTTGAGTTTCCAAGTGAATTGTCAATACCTAATTCGTTTATCAAGCAGTTAATTTAATGACTTTTACACACAAAAACGATGTTATTTGGGGCTTTATCTGCGGGGACAACAACATATTTGTCATGGAGGTCGGTTAGGAGTTTTGCAACAATTGGGTCTTTAAAGATCGAGGTAGCATTGGCATTGATGGACCCATTCAGTTTCTAAATTCTGATTTGTATCAACGACCTCACTGCCTTAATCCATTCGGAAAGAGTGTCTACGTCTTCCCTCACGCGCTTAGCCCATTGCCTGGCATAATCATCGACTGAATCCATCAAAATTTTAAAGTTGTATTTCCAATTCATTCATTTAGGCTCACGATATTACGGACCTTTCGATAACACATTTCGTAGAGAAGTGTTATTAACAATGTTGAGGTTAACGGTAATAACGTGGGCAGCAGGATTATATGTGAATTGGGAACTAGGACAAGTGCAACCAGGAGGTTTAGACTTGAAGTCGTCAATATCGAGATCTTGCAAAACGTGTTTGTAATTGAGACTTTCAGAGTGGTTACGAATATTTCTAGTGAAGATGTTCACACTAAGACCACTATGGTCATGCCACAATATGCATGTTATACTTGCAAATAGATGCTATACAAACATAAACAGGAACTAATCAGTCTTTATATACTGATTGGTAATAGTTAATATCCCCAAAGCAAACACAGTTTTGTTATACTGTTTTAAAAATGAAAAAAAATATTAACGCATTTATACACTATTAAACACAATAAAACAGAACACTTGTTCTTACAACTTTATGATAAATATTTATATGCCACCAAAAAAAGGTTTAATTCATGTATATTTTTGGTATTATTTGAAATTGCAAATAACCTTTATAATAAAATCTGGACTAACTTGAGGATAGCACAAATGGTTTAACAACTTTTAAACAACAGTATGATTGAGGGGTATTGGAATAAGGGCTCTCCCCATGAATAAATTCAAATGCATAAAAGTTGATGGTTGAAATATTTAATATTCTCATAAGTTTTAAGTGCTCTACAATTTGAATCTGAGTCTAAATAGCCTTTGATTCCCATTGGCTGTAACACTGTAAAAGGAGAGACTAACAATAATGATTCCCATTGGCTGTATCACTGTAAAAGGAGGGACTAACAATAATCAATAGTCAGATTATACCAATAAAACACCGTAATTAAACGTCTGTCATCACAAGGGTTTCATTGGTGTTACTTTGTATCTTGTTGCAAGATCCTTCTGGAATATAAAAAAAACGAAAACTTATATTCCAACAGTTTATACTTTTTTGTGATTATGTACATAAATGCAAGTAGTATGGTAGCAAATAAATAAAGATTCATCTATATGCATATGTGACAAATGAAACATCATATTTCTGTAAGGGAATATTTTTTTTATTTTTTTTACCTCCACAATATTAAATTTATCATTTACCTCTGTTTACTACTGTAAACCTGTATTGCTCACTTGATGTTTATGTCTGATTGAAAGGTAATACTACTGTAAACTTGTATTGCTCACTTGATGTTTATGTCTGATTGAAAGGTAATACTACTGTAAACCTGTATTGCTCACTTGATGTTAATGTCTGATTGAAAGGTAATACTACTGTAAACCTGTATTGCTCACTTGATGTTTATGTCTAATTGAAAGGTAATACTACTGTAAACCTGTATTGCTCACTTGATGTTTATGTCTGATTGAAAGGTAATACTACTGTAAACCTGTATTGCTCACTTGAAGTTTATGTCTGATTGAAAGGTAATACTACTGAAAACCTGTATTGCTCACTTGATGTTTATGTCTGATTGAAAGGTAATACTACTGTAAACCTGTATTGCTCACTTGATGTTTATGTCTAATTGAAAGGTAATACTACTGTTAACCAGTATTGCTCACTTGATGTTTATGTCTGATTGAAAGGTAATACTACTAAAAACCTGTATTGCTCACTTGATGTTTATGTCTAATTGAAAGGTAATACTACTGTAAACCTGTATTGCTCACTTGATGTTTATGTCTGATTGAAAGGTAATACTACTGTAAACCTGTATTGTTCATTTGATGTTTATGTCTAATTGAAAGGTAATACTACTGTAAACCTGTATTGCGCACTTGATGTTTATGTCTGATTGAAAGGTAATACTACTGTAAACCTGTATTGCTCACTTGATGTTTATGTCTGATTGAAAGGTAATACTACTGTAAATCTGTATTGCTCACTTGATGTTTATGTCTGATTGAAAGGTAATACTACTGAAAACCTGTATTGCTCACTTGATGTTTATGTCTGATTGAAAGGTAATACTACTGTAAACCTGTATTGCTCACTTGATGTTTATGTCTAATTGAAAGGTAATACTACTGTTAACCTGTATTGCTCACTTGATGTTTATGTCTGATTGAAAGGTAATACTACTAAAAACCTGTATTGCTCACTTGATGTTTATGTCTAATTGAAAGGTAATACTACTGTAAACCTGTATTGCGCACTTGATGTTTATGTCTGATTGAAAGGTAATACTACTGTAAACCTGTATTGTTCATTTGATGTTTATGTCTGATTGTAAGGTAATACTACTGTAAACCTGTATTGCTCACTTGATGTTTATGTCTGATTGAAAGGTAATACTACTAAAAACCTGTATTGCTCACTTGATGTTTATGTCTAATTGAAAGGTAATACTACTGTAAACCTGTATTGCGCACTTGATGTTTATGTCTGATTGAAAGGTAATACTACTGTAAACCTGTATTGTTCATTTGATGTTTATGTCTGATTGTAAGGTAATACTACTGTAAACCTGTATTGCTCACTTGATGTTTATGTCTGATTGAAAGGTAATACTACTGTAAACTTGTATTGCTCACTTGATGTTTATGTCTGATTGAAAGGTAATACTACTGTAAACCTGTATTGCTCACTTGATGTTTATGTCTGATTGAAAGGTAATACTACTGTAAACCTGTATTGCTCACTTGATGTTTATGACAAGAAATTTCCAATTAACTACTAAGTTTTCATCTTATATAAAACCAAAGGGTTAATTGTCTTGAGTGTTTTAACAATCTACTTACACTTATTCTAATTTGAGCTGGGTGATATGGTATGCCTCCTAACTTGTTACATAAAGCTTGATGGTGTCGTTCTGGGTCACCAGCTACCAAAACAGGATCTTGGTCGGCCTATAATTATACATGGTATATTTTCCTGTTTATAGATGATCATAGATGTTTTTGTCTCCCAAGGACAAAGTTGCATAAGCCAGGTGTGCTTCTTCCAACGTTAGATTTTTTTTAAAGTTCGTGTCATTTTATGATAAACATAAAAATAAAAATATATGATATGATATGATATGTCTGCTAGAAGGACAAATTTTCACCAAAGACCAAATTAATTTGAGCAACCATAAGTTCTCATAGGTTTCAGCAATGAGCAAACCCGTGTTGTTAAGTAAGCTTTAACAGGCCTTTACATGAAAAATTTAAATCACTTTAAAAAAGAAAAACAACTGACTGATTTATGAAGTACACAATAAACATATATCAAATATGATAGACAGCAACCAGTAACAACCTCGTAAGTACATGCTCCTGACTTAGGACAGTAACTTGGTTAAAAAAAGAGAGCTCTATCATCCTTAACCTGGAAGAGAGTGTAAGAGAACAGCAAAAGTCCTCCACTCTAGTCACTCAGTTATGGTCTATTGACTTTGACACTTTTACAGTTTGTGTTAGAGCAACAACTAATGGTTAGTCAATGATATTTGGTATGAAATTAAATATACAATTCCTAGAATTTGATACAAGACTTATTTACCGGTTCCTGGTTTCTGAAACTATCTATTAATGACTTATTTGCCAGTACCTGGTTTCTGCAACTATCTATTAATGACTGCATTCTTTCGGTGAATCCTTCAGCAAAATTGTCTGGATCGATTGCAATAAAACACTGACCCTGCAATTAATGACAGTATTAATTAAGTACATCAATGTTGGGGGGAATGTGTAAACATGGGACAACACATTAAAATGTTTAGTGAAAATTTGTTTGATAAACCTTATTCACTTTGAAAATATCGAGAGAAAAAATATCAGGTCTTAAAGTCAATAGCCAAAATATGGATTTTTTTTTCGATTTTGGCCATATTGATTTATTTGAAGACTTCGTCTCAGTTGACCAATTTACTGTTTAAAGCTTCTCAAAATCTATTATCTTTGTCAAGTTTCTCAAAACATATAGTCATTTTAAAGATTATAAACCAAAAGAAATGAAAAAAAAAACCACTTTATGTCAATAGTCTACGATTGTTTGCACTCAGACTTATCCATTTGGAGACCTTTCCTTGCCGATAATTTTTCTGTAAAAGTTTCTGTTATTATTAAACAAAACAATCAAATAATTACGCGAAAGGCAGATAGAAAGTGATAACTTTAAAAAAAAAAAAAGGGCTGATTTTTCATAAAAATTAACGACTTAAAAAGAATTTGATCAACTGATCATTTTTGTTTCGCAAGTTTTTCACTAACCTTACTTCAGTTTTTGAGACAGAAGCAAAAAAAAAAACCGACAGTTTTACAACTAATGTATATTTCTATTTACCTAATGTTCCTAAATATACGAAGAACGTTTGTATAATATCAGTCATATCATACATGGTATCTGCCATTTGATGACATCAGGTCATATATGGAGCTACTAAACATTACAGTACACCATCGATAATCATTGTTGCTTACAATTTATTTATTTTTGATATGTTGAAAGGGTAGTAAACATATTAATCGAACATGGTAAGAATACCTTTATATATAGAAGGGTATTCTAACAATACTCTGGAATATTAACGGATTATTAAAGAAACCTACATAGTCTGCTGGTTTATCATGTGTCCGTGCAGGTCTGTGAGTTAGCCCAAATGCACCACCACTGAGGACCCCACATAACACTTCTACCATCATAGCTAAGCCATAACCTTTGTATCCACCTGTTCATTAAGTTAAAAAGTTGTATATTACAATGCATATAAACCCCAGACATCACCAATTACAAAATCCATTGGAACATGTAAATTATATAAACCACTGACCGAATGTGAGAGTTTAGAATGAGAACGAACAATGTTTCCATCATAAAGGATACCGAGACTTTTACCGGAAGATACAACACAGATATTGAAAAATAAAATATATAAAGTAACACAGGACGTAAAAGCAACATTTACCCCTTTGAAACAAAACTAGGAGTGAAAAAGTTGATCAGGAATGGTACGCAGTATCTGGTCCACATGTTGCTTCCGTTGCGTTACTCATGCAAGTTGGTATCCTGTGATAAGTTACATTTGATTAAGTCACAATATAATCATTATAGCGTCCATAAAACTTAAGAAATAAAATTGAAAATGGAAATGGGGAGTGTGTCAAATTGACAACAACCCGACCAAAAGACATACGACAGCCGTAAGCCACAAACGGGTCTTCAACACAGCGTAGAAAATCCAAGCGCCCGGAGGTGGGCTTCATCTTAAGCATGATTTCACTTTAACCATTTAAAAGCATTGATTAAATAGTTTCTTTGTTAGCTATAATTCTCTAACGATGTAGTGATGGTACGAATCACAGGTCATGAAATTTTATATCAATTTGAAAATCTACATTTCATATGCAGACGTTAAGGATATCTTTGGTAAACCGGGGAGGAAAGTTCATAATGAGAAAAATTTCAAAATATAAGTCAAGATATAAAAGACACTTCACTCTATCTGCATGCGATATCATTTATTTCAAAATTTGTTTTGAGTCAGATGTAGTCAACAAAGTCACCAAACTGCGTGTTATTCGGTGAAAGGAAATCATCGATAAGTGGAACATGAAGTTAAGTCAACCAACACAATTGGTTCCCTTACGAATGCAGATTGTCTAAAAAAAAAACGCGTCCCGAGTCAAAATGTAACAAATATGATATTAAAAATGAATGCCTTTATTTTGATGATGTCAATTTTGTAAACTTTTTGATCGTTCCACAGTGTTTTTGTTTCACAAAGTATACGGTTACTGCATTCGCGTTGGTCATCTGTTTTATAAAACGAAATTCCTTTCAATCTGTCTTTGTAAGTTTCGAATGAGGAATACTTGTGAAAAAAACCCCTAGAAAAGTGGAATTATACATAAGAAGAGGGACTTTTTTTTAAATATTTAGTATCCACATTTGATTGACATCACTCTTATTTAGATCCATAGTTGTTCATAAGACATGTTTTAATTGCTAATAAGATATACAACCTTTGGGGGAAACCTATTTTGTGAGCATTTTGAGAGTCCCATCAATAACATATTGTTTGTAAGGACACATGTGTCATTTTGGTAGAGTGAAGGTAGATCCTAATATTCATCTTTGGTTGACAGTGTAAAGGAACACACAATCTTGTATTGTTCAGGATTTCCTCTATTGTAAATTACTTAGAAGTGTTTAGTTTCCAAATAATCGTCAATACCTTATTCATCTTTGTATCAAGTGAAGCTTTGTTTGTAGATAAAACAGCATACTTGTAATGGAGGTAGTAAGTGCTTAACAGTTATAGTGTATTCATGATAAATCGTAAAAAGCAGAATCAGAGACACAATACAAAAATACGATAAAAGTGTTCTTATTGAATACGAATTAGAATTGTTATAGCTGAAATATATGACTTACTACTCTCTTCAGTACCACCTAAGGGAGATAATCCTGCCATTGTTTTGAATTGGTATGTTTCCTGTGCAAATAAAAAAAATCTAAAGTGCTTTAAAATACGCTTATACAGAACAATGAGCACGTGAACGATATAAGCTTAAAAATCTGTGAAAGAGTTGTCATAAATTAAAGACCCGTGTCTTGCATAAAAATAATTTAGAAGGCAGTTCTATGAAATTTTCAAAAGTCAATGTCACATAAGTATCATTACTGAAATTACATGGACTAGTTAACAATGCATTTAAATTTTCATAAGCCTTCTACTAGCGGTGTTCAATGACCTCGACTTCCCATTAGGGTCTCACCATGGCGGAAAATTGAGAATATATATCGCGAAAAAAACTAATTCTATTACGACATACATTGTACATCGTAGTTGTAAACCATGTACACCCACTGAGCAATAACTTACATGTTCATTTACATCAACTAATCAACAACTTACATTTCAGTTTACACCAATAAAGCAACAACTTAGATGTCCATTTACATCAACAAAGTAACAAATTGCATGCCCATCTACACCAATAAAGCAACAACTTGCATTCTATCTACAGAGTAACAACTTAGATGTCCGTTAACATCAACAGAGTGTCCGTTAAAATTAACAGAGTAACAACTTACATGTCCATTTACACTAACAAAGCAACAATTTAGATGTCCATTAACATCAACAGAGTAACAATTGGCATGTCATTTACATCAACAAAGCAACAATTAACATTTGCATTTACAACAAATGAAGGGCAAAAGATACCAGAGGGACATTCAAACTCATCAATAAAAGATAAGCTGACAACGTTATGACTATAAAGGAAAACACTTACAATAGTAATCAAGACTCAACATAGTAAACTAAAGGCTAAGCAACACGAACCACGCAAAATTAGGTGGTGATCTCATGTGCTCCGGAAGGGTGAGCAGATCCTGTTCCTCATGTGGCACCCGTCGTGTTGCTCATGTTATTACAAACTCGGTAAACAATATAATTCGGTAGGTAACATTCGTGGAAAGGAAACAGGTTTGTAGTTACGACATCAGGAACATATCCGATATCGTCTGTGAAATGGATATTCTGTAACGGTCAACCAACTCGTGATGGGGTACGTAAATAGTTATCAAAGGTACTAGGATTATAATTTAATACGCCAGACGCGCGTTTCGTCTACATAAGACTCATCAGTGACGCTCAGATCAAAACAGTTAAAAAGCCAAACAAATACAAAGTTGAAGAGCATTGAGGACCCAAAATCCCCCAAAAAATGTGCCAAATATGGCTAAGGTAATCTATTCCTGGGCGTAAGAAAATCCTTAGTTTTTCGAAAAATTCAAAGTTTTGTAAACAGAAAAATGACCATATAATTGATATTCATGTCAACACCGAAGTGCTGACTACTGGGCTGGTGATACCCTCGGGGACGAAACGTCCACCAGCAGTGGCATCGACCCAGTGGTGTAAATAGTTATCAAAGGTACCAGGATTATAATTTAATACGTAAAATTTACGAAGTAAAGATTTCAACTTCGCCATTTGGAACTAACTCTTGGTTTGACAGCTTCCGTGTGAACAGCAATCCTCTATCAAGGAAATCATGATAGGAAATACAAACCCTGGAATATCGTATCAATTTGGAGATATATATTCTGTATGCAGGCGATGAATGAATGTTGCTACATAGAAATGGAAAGTTCACAATTGGGAAGCTGAAATCATCCCTAATTTGTTAAGTTTTGTTTTCAACCATCATTGTCAATTACTAGATGTAAGTCAAGATATGATGCAGACTTTACTGTATCTGTTGGATCCATTATTTCCCGTTCGATGGGATAGATCCCTTCAACATAGTCACCAAATCGAAAATCAAAATTAAAGGATATTGCTAACTTCTTCACTTTCATACTAAGATGTTTTGATATGAAGTCAGCCTCATAAGAATAAAGGAACAAGTCAGCAAGAAGAGGGACACAATTTGTACCAATGGGAATGCTGATGATTGTTGAAAATTATTATCATTATTTTTTCTGTGTTTTAACGACACTTTTAAGAACCACTTATGGGCTATTTCGTGGCGGCCAATTTTTATTGGTGGAGGAAGCCGAAGTTTGTTGAAAAACACTTCCTCTAAACGTAGAGTTTTTGGTAAATCAAGAAATCAAGCATTTTGATAATGTCAATTTCAGAGAATTTTTTGTTAGAATCAGAGTGATGTTTTACAAAGTAGGATGTATCCATTCCTTAGACAAGATACTTGTATCTACGTTGGCAATTCTTTTTTGTGAAACAAAGCAATATCAACTCTTTCAATTTGTCTTCCTTTAGTTTGAAATGTGGAATACTTGTGTGAAGTGTAGAACAGTCATTATTTTTTAATAAATTTGCAGGATGAAATAGTCTTAGATTGTATGCACTCTAAAAGATCTTTAGAATAATCTGATTAGCGCCACCTCTAGAATTGGCAGTTTTACAATAACTTTAAATCCCGGCTTAGATTGTTGATAAAATTGATATTAATCATTTAGAAATAGATTTCATGGAGCACTTAGAAGACCCAATAATAGACCGTTGTTTGTAAGGGTATTTATGTAGTTTACGTATCCAATACAGTGATGGAAGATCCAGTTTTTCATCTTTGGTTGAATTTCCAACGGAACATAGAACAGACCTATGATTATCTAGGATTTCTTCTTTAATAAGTATATGTTGAGTTCCCAAGTTATGAAACAGTTTATGTTATGTGATTTACACACAGAAACGATGTTGTTTTGGGCTTGATCTGCGGGGACAACAACATATTTCTCATGGAGGTAGGACAAGTGTTTTGCTACATTTGGTTTAGACCGTAATAAAAATAAAATTAGACGTCGGATGGGTTTGCATCAACAACCTCGCAGCCTTTATCCATTCGGAAAGAGTATCTACGTCTTCTGTCACGCATTTAACCCATTAGTCTTGCATACTAGTAATCCTCGACTGAATCCATCAGTATTTTGAAGTTGTGTTTCAAATTGATGGATTGACGCTCACGATATTTCGTCCTGTGGATACTAGTAACACATGTCGATTTCAATGTTGATGTCACCAGTAATCACGCAGCCAGCTGGATTATATATGAATGGGGAACTAGAACAGGTGCAATTCCAGATTTAGACTTGAAATCGTCAATATTGAGAACCTACAACAATTTACATGTCCATTTACACCAACAAAATCCAACAAAATAACAACTTACAAGTCTATAAACACTAATAAAGAAAACACTAACATGTCCATTTACATAAAATAGAAAATGGAACAACTTACATGTCCATCTTTATCAACTGCCCAACCTGTAGGAAGTGGTTGATCTCGTCTACCTTTTAGTTCACACTATAATTGAAAATACAATAAAATTTCTTCTTTGATATACATAAACAATACTTTTTTTCTCTCTTTGTGTATGTATGCCGCTTGGTTGCCTATTTTAGTCAAGATAAGTCTACCTCTGATTATATCAGTTTTAGAACATATGCATTTAAAATAAAAAGTAGCAAAGATGTGCCATACTTTTAAACTAATCAGTTTTGTATGAACTAACAATATAATCTCAGATAACTATATGGCAATCTATTTATTCTGTTTTAGAGACTTTACTAGAGTTCAAGAGTAGTTTCTATGCTTTGACGGATGCAGTTTGACTGTTGAACTATCCCTGATTGATTATTGTATAAATGTTTATCTTTCCCATTGCTACTGCTGTAGTGGCCATATCTAGAACAAAACTGTCGCCGTTTTGAGCTGGTGCGCCTAGACTTAAGGGATTTGTACCTAATACTTTCTGTAATATAAAAAAAGGGTTATAATACAGGCAGATGTGTGTGTGTGTGTGTGTAGGTGTGTGTGTGTGTGTGTGCGTGTTTAAACTCTCAGACTCACCATAGTTGTTTAATTGTGTAATATTTGTTTTTCTTGAAAACAATAAATTTTTAGCAATATGATTTATTTTATTTCGCCTTATCTTTTTTGTGAATCATATTTCAGAATAAAAGTTATCTCTTCAAAAGATTAAATAGAAAAATCTAAATTAAGAAAACAAAAACTAATATTTTACATCGATTTTGTTTTGTTGTTTAAATAAAGCACACAAAGTGTGGTGAAATACAATATTACTTACTGACTTAGCTCGTGTTGGGACCAGCATCGGAGAGGTATTAGTAAAAGCCATTCCCTAAATTAAAATAAAAAAATAGTTAGAGTTTTTAAGTATCAAACAAAACATTAAACTTTAATGAACATTCATTTTTAATCATCTGTGAAGCATTGAATACAAATTCTATTATGATTTTTTATATTAATTGTTTTTTGCTTTTAACTAGCTGTCAGTAACTGCGAGTACTCTCAAATTATATTTGCTTGTTAATTCGACCTGTTGATACTGTTTATAAGGCTTTTTTGTTATTTTATATTAATATGGATCTTTTCTATATACCAGCTTCGATTATTTGGAATATCTTCTAATTTTCACTTCTTCGTATTACATTTGTATAAACTTCAAGATTTACCTGTATTATTAAAACCGGTTTTTTTTCATCAAAAGTGATTATTTTCGAAAGGTTAAATATTTGGCAGTGGTGTCTTGCCATGGCTTTGTTTGGACTTGTTTTTTTGCTTTTTGGCCTTGAATGTTTGTCCCTAATATTTTATTAACAGTGCATTTGCATTCAGATATCGCAGATCAAATTTATTCGTTCATAGTGTGTTAATTTACGTTTTTTGATTGATATTTTATCGTGTGTTTTTCTATGTTGTGAACTTGTGATGTTATGCTATTGTTTCAAAAAAAGGGAGAAGGTTTGGTACCATTAAAACGTTTAATCCCGCTGCAAATGTTTACACCTGTCCCAAGTCAGGAATCTGATGTACAGTAGTTGTCGTTTGTTTATGCAATTTATACGTTTTTCTCGTTTCTCGTTTTTTATATAGAGTACATGACCGTTGTTTTTTTCCGTTTGAATGGTTTTACACTTGTAATTTTGGGGCCCTTTA
The DNA here is from genome assembly GCF_036588685.1 of Mytilus trossulus. Classification (NCBI taxonomy): domain Eukaryota; kingdom Metazoa; phylum Mollusca; class Bivalvia; order Mytilida; family Mytilidae; genus Mytilus; species Mytilus trossulus. Next base: position 4,631,245 of record NC_086374.1, read on the forward strand.
TAGCTTGTTGTGCGGTGTGAGTCAAGGCTCCGTGTTGAAGGCCGTACAATGACCTATAATGGTTTACTTTTATAAATTGTTATTTGGATGGAGAGTTGTCTCTTCCTATATCTAATAACCACATCAATGATAATTCATGTCAGCACAAAAAGTGCAGACTAACGGGCTTGTGATACCCTCGGGGAAAAAAATCTCCACCAGCAGTGGCATCGATCCAGTGGTTGTAAATAAACTCATCATAGATACCAGGACTAAATTTTGTATATACGCCAGACGCGCGTTTCGTCTACAAAAGACTCATCAGTGACGCTCGTATCCAAAAAAGGTAAAAAGGCCAAATAAAGTACGAAGTTGAAGAGCATTAATAATCACTTACTATAAGTCCTTGTTCAATTGCGCGTAAACTGTACCACCCAGCTGTACCAAAATGGTTAGAACCTTTAAAAAAGAACAGATGGTTAATAATCATGTGTATGACAAATCTTTTTTAAAAGTATCACATATTCTTTTACTATATTTTCCTTTCTTCCTTGACAGTAATAGTTACAATATAAATAGAACGAGTTGAGCAGTTCAAATTAACTATATATTATATAAAAAAAAACATGTGTTTTAAAATCCATAACACAATTGATTTTGATTGCTGGTTAGAACATAAGCCTGAGTTAACTGATTTTGTCAGAGTACTATTATCTTACCTCGACATGAAACAATACCTATACCGGCTGATTTTGTCAGAGTACTATTATCTTACCTCGACATGAAACAATACCTATACCGGCTGATTTTGTCAGAGTACTATTATCTTACCTCGACATGAAACAATACCTATGCCGGCTGATTTTGTCAGAGTACTATTATCTTACCTCGACATGAAACAATACCTATACCGGCTGATTTTGTCAGAGTACTATTATCTTACCTCGACATGAAACAATACCTATGCCGGCTGATTTTGTCAGAGTACTATTATCTTACCTCGACATGAAACAATACCTATACCGGCTGATTTTGTCAGAGTACTATTATCTTACCTCGACATGAGACAATACCTATGCCGGCTGATTTTGTCAGAGTACTATTATCTTACCTCGACATGAAACAATACCTATGCCGGCTGATTTTGTCAGAGTACTATTATCTTACCTCGACATGAAACAATACCTATGCCGGCTGATTTTGTCAGAGTACTATTATCTTACCTCGACATGAAACAATACCTATACCGGCTGATTTTGTCAGAGTACTATTATCTTACCTCGACATGAAACAATACCTATGCCGGCTGATTTTGTCAGAGTACTATTATCTTACCTCGACATGAAACAATACCTATACCGGCTGATTTTGTCAGAGTACTATTATCTTACCTCGACATGAGACAATACCTATGCCGGCTGATTTTGTCAGAGTACTATTATCTTACCTCGACATGAAACAATACCTATACCGGCTGATTTTGTCAGAGTACTATTATCTTACCTCGACATGAAACAATACCTATGCCGGCTGATTTTGTCAGAGTACTATTATCTTACCTCGACATGAAACAATACCTATACCGGCTGATTTTGTCAGAGTACTATTATCTTACCTCGACATGAAACAATACCTATGCCGGCTGATTTTGTCAGAGTACTATTATCTTACCTCGACATGAAACAATACCTATACCGGCTGATTTTGTCAGAGTACTATTATCTTACCTCGACATGAGACAATACCTATGCCGGCTGATTTTGTCAGAGTACTATTATCTTACCTCGACATGAGACAATACCTATGCCGGCTGATTTTGTCAGAGTACTATTATCTTACCTCGACATGAGACAATACCTATGCCAGCCTATTTTGTCAGAGTACTAGAGTACTATTATCTTACCTCGACATGAGACAATACCTATGCCGGCTGATTTTGTCAGAGTACTATTATCTTACCTCGACATGAGACAATACCTATGCCAGCTGATTTTGTCAGAGTACTATTATCTTACCTTGACATGAGACAATACCTATACCGGCTGATTTTGCTTTGTGTATTGCCAAGTCCATACAGAATCTAGCTACATAAGGTCCTGAAATATTTATGTTAAATGTTCAAAAGTACCAGGATTATAATTGTATACGCCAGACGCGCGTTTCGTCTATATAAGACTCATCAGTGACGCTCAAATCAAAATAGTTAAAAAGCCAAATAAATACAAAGTTGAAGAGCATTGAGGATCCAAAATTCCAAAAAGTTGTGCCAAATACGGCTAAGGTAATCTACTCCTGGGGTAAGAAAATCCTTAGTTTTTCGAAAAATTACAATCAGTTTCAAATCAATTAAATCAAACTTTTTATTTGTACATGCGTATGTGTGAGTCTATGTTTACCAATTTTTTTAAGTTTTACCGTGGATTATACAAACTATAATACATGTTTCCTACTCTCAATTCAAGCCTCCATCAAAATGGATTTTTTTTTATAATTGTTAAACTGACCAATTTAAAATCCAAACCACATAATGTTCTTATGTCTTACGGTCACAGAAAGATGTTGTATTGGTACTTCAAAGTAACGAAAACTAGATTAGTATAGAGTAGTAGTTTCACTTCTGAATATACCGAGGCATAACCATCAGACACGTTCAGGGAATATCGCCAGACGGTATGATAGTACGGTGACCAGAGTGAACATTTTAAAAATTTAATCGTCAAAAATTGTATACGGCTGTATCATTTATCATTCGAATTGCAAATATATGTACTTTAAAATAAATTTGGTCGTCAAAACTAAAAATGGTGCAGTTTTTCAGATATCGAGATCAAAGGTCAATCATCATGTTCCATACATAATTGCAATGGATATTAGATAACAACAAAAATACCTTATCGCATATATTTTTTTAGCAAAACAGCATGGGTTCTGTTTTTTCATTCCATTTTTCACCCAAAAATCAAAAATTATCCTAAAATAAACTGTTTCGATAAAGTAAAACACTTTTAAAAAAAGGGGGGTGATTTTTTACTTAAAAAGAAGTATTTTTTTTCGAAACAATCATTATTTGAAGCATCAAAACTATAATAAATGAATATAAAATACGAAAAAACATGCCTGCTTTAAGATAAATATCTTTTATTACCCAATATAGGTTTAACAATTAAGTTTTGTACACTTAGGATACGGTTGGTACACGCTAAATTTACAACAAACTCTATAAACACAGACGGATATGTGGCTTTAAAAAAACTTTTAATATGTTTTACCATGCATTACAAGATACAAGTCAGCGCAGAACATATACACAATTGTAAAAAGTATTTTGGATTACATTTAACTGTCTGAAATCTTTAGATTGATAATAAAAAGTAAAATCACAAAAATACTAAACTCAGAGGAAAATCAATTTGGAAAGTCCATAATCACATGGCAAAATCAAAAAACAAAACGCATCAAAAACGAATGGACAAGAACTGTCATATTCCTGACTTGGTACAGGCATTTTCAAATGTAGAAAATGGTGGATTAAACCTGGTTCTATAGCGCTAATCCTCTCACTTTAATAACAGTCTCATCAAATTCCGCTACATTTACATGATGCGTTAAATAAACAGTCACAATTAATAAAATAGTCAAAACATGGGTACATCAGTCATCATTGTATAACAATTTAACAGGACACAAAAACTTCTACTATCTACGAACACATGGATTGATATGAGTAATAAATGATACAATATCAGAAATGCACATTCAATTTGCAAATCGCAACAAAAGCCTTATATATACTGGCAAATACAATTTAGTTTTCAAACTTCTTCTGTTAGGGCATGTGTATAAACGTTCTTGCATGATTCTGATCCTTGGCAGGAACATAAGTCGGTACATGCAAGGTTTTGGGCGAAACAAACACACGACTTTTTACATTGTGATTTTCCCTTACACGAACACACGAGGTCATGAAGAAAATCTGCTGACATGTTTCCTTCAAAGTAGACAGGGTGCAAGGAATCTTTGAATGATTTCCATCCGTATTCCAATGGTGAAGGCAGGGTTGGTTTTGCAAGATAAGAAGCATGCCAAATTTTGGTCTGAAATGAGGCACGAAGGATATGCTGTCGAAGCGCCGCTTCAGAGGGTGGCAATCTGACCAGACTTGAATCCTTGCTTGTAGCAAGCTTAACTCGAAGTTTGTTAATGTCCTGATGACATGACAGGATGCATATTTCTGCTTTTGGTCGTAAAGTCTTGCCACAAACCGTCTAGAGCATGATATGGCAGTCTCTGTGTCGGAATCTCCTAAATTGTACAGATCACTGAAATCAAATACTGCATCTTTCAATACTTTATACACTGACTTTTTACCAATTCCAAATAAAGAAGATGTAGTGTCACACCCAGAGAGAGCATGTACGGCAGGAGAAACTCTACAAATAATTTCAGGGAGTGAAGAACACAGTTGGTGAATTGGCAAAAACCTTCTGTTATCTTTTAAAGTACCAATATTTCCCATTTGGATCCAAAATTCACTCGTATTGTTCATTTGCTTGAAAAAATGAATACAGAGAACACTGACATCTATATCAGATGTTTTGATAATAATCCTGCCTTTCTTTCTCATCTCTTTCAATCTTTTGTCTGCATGTAAAGCCTGAAGGATCATGCGGGTGTCTGTCTCTTCCTGAGTACTGAACAATTCAGGACATTCAACGACTTCCTGGTCAGAAATAACTTTAGCAATTTCAGGATCTTCAAAGGAACCTGTCATATAATCAGTATGCCCAGGGAGCACTAATAGAGGATTGCTTTTAATGAACTTGACCAAGAAGTCACCAAAAAAAATAATGAGAGCCTGCTTGTTTTCTTTAACAGAAAGAAATTTCTTCCAGTCGGGGACATTTCTTCCTTCAATAACCTGAAACACCTTTGCATGAGCAGTGACTTTGGTACGACGCTCTCTTTCAGCTGACTTAATGGAGTGTTTTACATCATACCGATCAAAAACATCGGCCACTGTGTGAGCTTTTTCAAAACAACTTGATAAATAATTGCAATAGGCAAGAGCAAGATCTCCAAAGGTTTCATGTTTCTTTGCATCCATGCACTGAACTATAGCCATACCGTCTCTTATATAAGTTGTCAACGAAGGATCAAAATCTGGCAACGAAAGAACCGGCGATACTTCATATCTTCATGGAACAAAGAAACCGGAATAGGCCCAAGTGGAAGTGAGAGAATACTTTCAATAGTAACATCATCTCTGCTGTTAGCCGAAACAAGAGCCCGTCTAAAAACAATTTCTGGATTTATATGGCCGGTTATAATTTCGCCTGATTTACACTTAAGGGTTGTCTTAGCGTTCATATGTTCAAATGTTTTCAATTTGGACTTGGTAATAGGACTATAGAAGCTACCGGATTGGTCTAAAGAAAGCGCACTCTTAACAAATTTTCTGCATATATTTTCTCCTTCATCTACTGCAGAAAGCAAAGAATCCCGAACTTCTCTAGTAGCATGCATGCCTGTAGAGATATTAATGAGACAAGGAGGGTGGGCATCTATATCAAAGGGATCAGTCATGGTTTGGTTCAAATGAGTTACTATTGCTTGTACTTGTTCTTCGTCTCGCTTCAAAGCTGTTTTATTGGTTTCCTCATGCGAATTGTCACTTTTGCATGTAATACCTGCTCTTTCATTCATTTCATTACTAAAGGACGCCAATAAATGACGAGTCAGAGTCCACCTTATAAGAGCAGATTTCTGATTTGTAATTCCAACGATACCACCTGAACCCTTTGAATCTTTTATGATGGTTTTGTCAGTGCCCATATCACTCCAAATACCATTGAACGTGCCTTGCTTTTGTCTGATAGAAAACTCCCCTAGTTTAAAAGCTGATTCGATCTCTGCTGGTAGTTCGAGCATATCAAGAATATATACAGGCATCCATCTAGAGTAATTTGTACGGTATGTAATGTAAAAATAGGGCAGCATTTTGGATGAAGATATTAAATGTGCCGACCAATTACCTTCTCGTTCTGCTCGTACATTTGACAGCATAATTTGAACGGCAACGAGGAACATATCCCAATATTTGAAAGTAGGTGATACATCGTGACCCCATTCTTTGAACAGACCAATAAGAGGTTGTACATGGTCTTCAAACATCTTTTCCATTCTAGTTTTAATGTCTGAGGCTTGGTCCGTTTGATCACATATACTTGTATGGAACTCTAACAACACATTCCAAAAACGCAGATGGTATCTGATCGAAGTAATCAAAGGTCCTACACCAGTGTATAAATGCTGATATAAAAAGAACTTGAAGGGCTTCAAACACAAGCGTGAACCCTCTGACAGCCCTGTTAAACTCTTTACCATTCAACATAAGTTCGGCTGTATTTCCAGCGTACACACCAGAATCTACCAACAAATCGCGAAGACCGCCATCGGCCCAAAGTTTCCCGATAGAGGCTAAGAAACACGACAAACTGTGGAAACCACCAAGCCTGAGAATATGGCGATTAAAAATGTCAGACTTCGACCATTTGACTTGTTGTGCGATTGCATAGAGTTGCTGGTAAAATGTTTGAATAGCGTAATCCTGTCCAGTATCATTAGACATGTCAAGACATTTCTTCATGGCAGGATACACTGTGGCCATATCATTTGGTTTCGAATCTATAATTGGAGGATATGCTACAACTGTAACATCGGCGCCCTTTTTAGACAAAAGACAATTGTACCCTGTCCAAAAAGGAATCGTTTGTTCATTCACTTTTATTTCCATTGGCAACTCTATAACATCCCTTGACAAAAGTCTGGAGAAAACCCATATCTGATCGACATCATTACTCTTAATATAATCACATAATTGAAGTTTATCGAAAGCATCCGATCGTCGTGTAGGTTCTGACCTACATTTTGGTTTAAGGTAAGGAATGGCATCGGTCAATGATGCTGTTGTATCATCTATATCCAAAGATCTCTCTATTCCTCGCTTAATTCGTTCTGACCCATAGCTATGAACGCCAGTTGATTTAATTTGAAATACAGCCCTAGCTAGAGAATGGAAGGTGTTTTTTCCATCTATTGTCTCAGCGTTTATGTCAATATTATCAGAACCCTCTTGAATCAATCGACCTCCTTCTGAAATGGGACGAATACCTCCTGGGATGTATCAATCGCCATTAATACGACTTATCTCATGGTTTGCAACACTGGTAAGGTATCTCCGCAATTCGGTATAGGTAACGCAAAACCCATGCGCGTTCAGAATTTCAATAAGGCGCTTCGACCCAAACTCGTGGTAAACTTGAATTGCAAGACCAAGATGAAAAGGTGTAAGGATATTGAGGCTAGTTGCAACAATACAGTCCGTTAAAGCCAAACATTTCCTCACACTTTCTGTTTTGATATTAGAAGGAACAGTGCAAGTGCTAAAGGCTTTTTCGTCTGTAATCCAACTTAGTAGTTTAACCAAAGAAGCGGGCATTGACTGTAAAGAACTTTCGAATGATACCTCTGTTGAAGTTGGGTAGTTTTATTTAAAAACTCTTACTTTTTCAATGTCTCTCCGAATTAAACTTGCTACTGAATAAAGGAGTTGGTCATCCGTTTGTTCGTTATACATACGTCTCGTTTGTTTTTCATTTGACCATTTTAACTCAGTTTTCAAATTACTGGCTGCCTTGATCGCATCCCCTAGTGTTATATTGCTACTCATTATCATGTTGGACTTACCCTGACCTTGTTGTGATTGAATAACAACAGAATCACCGTAATGGTTTTCCAAATATCGCTGCAGTTTCCTTGTTGTAAAGCTTGTAGGCATATTTTCTGGTAGGTATGAACCAAACTTCTCAATTAAAGAGGATAAAAGAAATGCCTTTTTATGCCTTAATAAATCATCATTTATGCAAGAGATTAATTTGGAAAAATCAGCTGCATTTATGGATTCACATTCTGAAGTTGAGTTACCAACGACCTCAATATCTTTTTTTAAATACGTTAGATATTTTGTTATGCACTGGTTATGGTAAAAAGCTTGCTCTTTAAAATTGGCTTGACTAATTTTATGTAGCAAGTTTAAATCACCGTTATGGTTTGCAGCGTTTGTTATACGACTAACCCTTTCATCTGATTCAATTTTCAAAAGTTTTTTGTCTTGCTTGTAGCTTTTCTTATTACAAAATATACAAGCACTCCAATTTGTAGGAGAAGACATAGATCGAGTTAAGATACTCGTGACTGGACTGGACTGGGCTGAACATTCCGCTACTTCATCATCTTGTCTCTTAATAAACACCGCAATGTTGTGTTCACTTGTATAAGACTTGTAGCAACTTTTATGATAAACCATTTCCAAACTGTCATTCGGTATATCATCGAATGAATCATATTCACTAATCAATTTCAAGTAAATCTCATCTTTACGCTTACCAGCTGCAGCAAAAAACCGAGATTTACTGTTATGTGTAAATAAAACTACGGTTGCATTACTGCTTTCTGGCAAATTACACATTTTTCTAATATTAAACTTGGTTTGAGTCGCTTTGCAGTACTTGGGCCAAGTTTCAACGGACTTCCCTGTTGTGCCATCTTTTGGAGTTAGACCAGACCTCAATTTCTAAAAATAACTTCCAACTAAATAATTTATATTCCTCTTCAAAGAATTAAACCTAATCAACACAACCTCAAAATTGAACAAACAACAAACAAAAATATCTAAGAAACCAAAAACTAAAGTCTTTGACCAAATACAAGTAATATCATGTGATAATTGCTATATAGTAATCGAGCATATGGTGCGCTCGAAGTTCAAAATCAATAAGGTTTATAATATCGGATCACCCGTACCTGACACGACTTTTCGGAAAATTAAGTTAGATTGTATTTTGATAGTGAATATTTTGAATGCTATTTTACATCTTTTTGTGAAATTTGTTATGATAAAAAATTATGTCACTGAAAAGAGTATTTGCTGAATTTTCACGTTGTATAAATAAGTTCATAATTTAACGATACGTGCGTTCTTGCAAAGTATTGAAATACGGTGAAGCAACAAAATGTCCAAAGTTTTAGAACTTTGTAACTTCATATTTATTTAACAAAAGACTTATAATGTTATTTTTATTGCTTAATGAATAACATATTATATGTGCTATTCAAATCCTATACGGAATACATATATTTGACAACGATTTAAAAAAAATTGCCGAAATTACATGCCTCGTAGAGTCCACATTTTATGACATGTTTGCTAACAAAACGGCAAATTAAAAAAAAAATGCACCGTACGACTTTTTGACGACCAGTCTAAAATTAAAGTAAAATCATTTCTCTAGATGTATATCAATTTTTAGCCGTATACCCTAAAGTGAAATTAAACTCTGTTAATAATCGCCTTTTTACTATTCCTTCACCGTACTATGACTAGTATGGTGCATTACACATTTGAACATATTCATTTCTCAGTGGAAATGTTTGCATCGGAATCTAGTAAAGGGACGAAAGATACCAAAGGGACAGTCAAACTCATATATCTAAAACAAACTGACAACGCCATGGTAAAATGCACTACAGAGCAATGACTTGAAAAAAGCAAAACAAACAGTGCAGTATTAATTATCTGACTGTTCTAATTGGGTACGATTGAAATGTTTTGCAAACATATAATACATGTTGCACGAGACCTTTTCTTATTGGCACTTTTCACACGAAACGTTTATACAATGCAAAATTGATCCATGTCCATATGTTAACAGTATGAACAGTTTACTGTACAAGCTTTAAGAAAACATACCTATTAAATTATTACCGTCTACCAAAGCAGTAGCCGACGTTTCTTTCAGGACGCTTGGTTCTAGATCTTCTGTTGATGTCATTCCGGACTTTATTTCATTCATGTATTGTTCTGTGAAAATAAAACATCAAGTCCACTTTATGTTTTGTTCTTTAATTGAATGTCTATGGAGCAAAACAAAAGTTCTTTACTTGCTTACTAGTACATGTAACATGAATACTGTCGGGTTAGACTTAATCGGTTCAAAATAATGGCAAATAGCATATAACTTAAAGCCTTTACATGATTATAAGAATGAGTCGAATGTTGGCGTTTGATTTGGAATTTCGTAGTGTGCAGTTTTTGGCTTTTCGTGTTATCCGTGTATGCATTAACTGAGTAAGGCGGAAATTATCAGCCCAAATCTTATATGCAATTGAAAAAATATTTTTTCATTGTGGGAAAATCGATAGGAATATAACACAATTGTATGGCAAGCCGTTTGAACTTCAAGGTATCTCATATGATATATAAGATATCTTATTTAATATACAAGATATCATCAGGAGCCCATTACTAGACATGAACTTCTGATATAAAAACACAAAAAAAAGGGGACGAAAGATACCGAAGAGACAGTCAAACTCATAAATCGAAAATAAACTGACAATGCCAAGACTAAAAATGAAAAAGACAAACAGACAAACAATAGTACACACACAATAGAAAACTAACGAATAAGCAACACGGACCCCATTAAAAACTAGGGGTGGTCTGAGGTGCTCCAGAAGGGTAAGCATATCCTGCTCAACATGTGGCACCCGTCGTGTTGCTTATGTTATAACAAATTCGGTAAATAGTCTATTTCGATAGATCTCATACATTTCTTCCTAAGAAGTTCCACATATAATATACAAGATATCTTACAATCATGTGAGAGTCTGTTTAGAAAGCCATGCTATTTATGACATTAAAGTAAAAACACTGTGCTGTCTTATGAAATTAAGGAAAGATTTAAAATATTTCGTTTGATTTGACTATGTTATATACTTTTATATATAGTTTGCTGTTTCATGTGCAGCCACTCAATATCCATATATCATTTTATCTTTTATAGATAACTGAAGTTATTGCATATTTATACTGAGACAATGAGTTGTATATGTATCAGATAAATTTCAGTATACTAATAAGAAGGATACATATTATCTAACCTAGTTTGTTTAATCCATGGCTGGCGTGTCCTCTACACTCAGCGGATACAATAAGATCAGCAAGAACTGTTCCATGCTTTAGTTTGAGGCCAACAGCTTCCATGGAACGGATGACAAAACTATGAACTTCTTCTTTAGTGACAACAATTGACTCTTCAGTCGCCATCCTGATTACCTGGGTTGCACAAAGGAAGCAATAAATAGATTTATTATTAGGTTGTGTTTATTCGGAGATAAGGTATCAACTAAATTGTAATGCACTAACACGAAGATATTTATCCTAGATAATGACCCGAGTTAAATATTAAATTTCAATCATGCATTAGGGTCCCAGGATAGACATTAGTTAGAGAAAACAGAATTGAGAGTGGGTCCCAGGATAGACATTAGTTAGAGAAAACAGAATAGAGAGTGGGTCCCAGGGTAGACATTAGTTAGAGAAAACAGAATAGAGAGTGGGTCCCAGGATAGACATTAGTTAGAGAAAACAGAATTGAGGATGGGTCCCAGGATAGACATTAGTTAGAGAAAACAGAATTGAGAGTGGGTCCCAGGATAGACATTAGTTAGAGAAAACAGAATTGAGAGTGGGTCCCAGGATAGACATTAGTTAGAGAAAACAGAATAGAGAGTGGGTCCCAGGGTAGACATTAGTTAGAGAAAACAGAATAGAGAGTGGGTCCCAGGATAGACATTAGTTAGAGAAAACAGAATAGAGAGTGGGTCCCAGGGTAGACATTAGTTAGAGAAAACAGAATAGAGAGTGGGTCCCAGGATAGACATTAGTTAGAGAAAACAGAATTGAGAGTGGGTCCCAGGATAGACATTAGTTAGAGAAAACAGAATTGAGAGTGGGTCCCAGGATAGACATTAGTTAGAGAAAACAGAATAGAGAGTGGGTCCCAGGATAGACATTAGTTAGAGAAAACAGAATAGAGAGTGGGTACCAGGGTAGACATTAGTTAGAGAAAACAGAATAGAGAGTGGGTCCCAGGATAGACATTAGTTAGAGAAAACAGAATTGAGAGTGGGTCCCAGGGTAGACATTAGTTAGAGAAAACAGAATTGAGAGTGGGTCCCAGGATAGACATTAGTGAGGAAAAAAAAGACTTGAGAATGAGAGTGAATGATTGTTTTTTTTTTTTGTGTTTAACACTACTTTCAGCACTCTTGGCTATTCGTGGCGGCAAGTTATAAAGTAAAAAGTTTGTGACCCGGAAATAATATAGGCCGTTGGCGGGAAAACTACAAGCCCTAGTCAATTAAGATAGAAATCCTTAGACAGATAGATAATTTAAATTAGTGGTTATTCATATTACTATTCAATTTTACTTTGTATTATTAATTATACCTTCTACATGTATTATGGAGAGAGCTTTTATAGGCTGTGCCTGGTGCTCAATCCTTTTCATATCTAAAAGAAAAAAATATGAGTGTTTAAAATCAAATTAACTTTACTTTCCGCTATATTGATGATGTTCTATCATGCACTAAATAATTACAATTCGGTGACTTTGTTGAACGCATTTATCCCATCGATCTTGAGATAAAGGATACTGCAAAGTCTGCCTTATGTCTTGAATTAAATCTAGAAATCGATAACGAGGGTTATGCGAAACTTAACGACATAAGACGTGGTTTAAGCTTCCAAATTTGATTTCTTTGCAGCAACATTCCGTCAGCAACTGCATATGGAGTATATGTCTCCCGGATGATACGATGATTAGGGTTGTATTTCCTATTAGGATGTCTTCGATAGAGAGTTCTGCTCTCAAGGAAGCTATTAAAATAAGACTTCAAAGTGGTGAAGTTGAAATCATACCTTTGTAAATTGTAAGGACAACATCACGAGTTGGTTGACCGTTATGGAATATCCGTTTTACAGAAATTCTGAGATGATAACTGATGTGTGCCTCAAGTCGTTACTACAATCCTGTCTTTTTTTTTTAGTATGTGACCTACTAAATAAGACTTATTACCGGGTTTGAAATAACAAGGGCAACACGACGGGTGTAACATGTGGAGCAGGATCTGCCAACCCTTCTAGAGCACCTGAGATCATCTCCAATATTTGGTGGGGTTCGTGTTGATCAGTTTACTTCTCTATGTTGTGATTTGTGTATTATTGTTTGTCTGTTTGTCCTTTTCCTTTTATTCATGGCGTTGGCAGTATATTTTCAGCTTATGATAGATATAGGAAGATGTGGTGTGAGTGCCAATGAGACAACTCTCCATCCAAATAACAATTTAAAAATTAAACCATTATATGAGTTTGAATGTCCCTCTGGTATTTTTAGTCTCTCTAACATTTGTGTGAGGCAAAATAAAATCAGAGCACTGAAACAAATTTTGGTATGAGTGTATATGTACGGACGTAGAAAACAGATGGGCATGGGTAAATGCCTCCTTCGTCGCGACCAGGACTTGCATACAAAAAGATAACATCATATGCAAGCAAACGACCAACTAGTTATCAAATATACCAGGATTATAATTTTATACGCCAGACGCGCTTTTCGTCTACATAAGACTCATTAGTGACGCTCAGATCAAAATTGTTGTAAAGCCAAACAAGTACAAAGTTTAAGAGTATTGAGAACCCAAAATTCCCCAAATAAGAAACTCTTTAGTTTTTCGAAAAATTAAAAGTTTTGTAACAGGAAATTTATAAAAATGACCACATAATTGATATTCATGTCAAACACCGATTCGGAAGTGCTGACTACTGGGCTGGTGATACCTTCGGGGATGAAACGTCCACCAGCAGTGGCATAACCCAGTGGTGTAAATAGTTATCAAAGGTACCACATATCCCATCATCACGATGTATCATCTGATAAATCTTATCACCACTACATACCATGTCTACATCACAATTATATTTATAAAAGGGATTCATTTGTCGAAAAAAAAAAATTGCAACATATTACGACATAACAAAATTAGCAATTACTATAATATTAGATCCTCTTTCAGCAAAGGTTAATGAAAATACCATGTCTACATCATAATGCCAAATGTCCTCATAAAATATGAATGCATCGTCTGTCAGCAAAGTTAAATTGCATTACAATTTGTAAATAACTATCAAAAACACAATTTGAATGGAGCATCTTTCAACAAGTTGTACGACATTACGATGTGTATATGAACTTATCATAGATATCAGGACAAAATTTTGTATATACGCCAGACGCGCGTTTCGTCTACATAAAAGTCATCAGTGACGCTCGAATAAAAAAAAAGTTAAAAAGGCCATGCCATCAAAATCATCATCTGAATGGGCCATCTACTAACACATTGTAGAGCAATACTATGTTCACATCATAACACGCCCTTATCTTAATGAATTATCTGTCAAAACCATGGCTTCATCTTGTAACAAACCGTAGTATGTTGTGTAGTAAAACTAGTCGGTATATATATGTATCTCCTATCAACAAGTTATATGGCATCACAATGTGTACATCATCATCATAGTTTTCATCTGATTGAGTCATCTGTAAACAAGCTGTTTAACATCATACCAAAACAACCATATAAATGGGTCATTAATCAACAAAGGTGTATGCCATTACGATGGAGACACCATAACCAAAACAACCATATAAATGGATCATCAATCAACAAGTTTTTTGGCATTACGATGAAGACATCATAACAAAAACCACCATAAAAATGGATCATCAATCAACAAGTTGTATGGCATTACGATGAAGACATCATAACAAAAACAACAATATAAATGGATCATCAATCAATCAACAAGTTGTATGGCATTACAGTGTAGGCATCATTGCCTTAACAACCATATACATGGATCACCAATCAACAAGTTGTATGACATAACGATGTAGGCATCATAGCCTAAACAACCATATAAACGGATCATCAATCAACAAGTTGTATGACATTACGATGTAGTCATCATAACCAAAACAAACCATATAAACGGATCATCAATCAACAAGTTGTATGACATTACCATGTGAACATCATAACCAAAACAACCATATAAATGGATCATCAATCAACAAGTTGTATGGCATTACGATGTAGTCATCATAACCAAAACCACCATATAAATGGATCACCATTCAACAAGTAGTATGGCATTACGATGTAGACCTCATAACCAAAACAACCATATAAACGGATCATCAATCAACAAGTTGTATGGCATTACGATGTAGGCATCATAGCCTAAACAACCATATAAATAGATCACCAATCAACAAGTTGTATGACATTACGATGTAAACATCATAACCAAAACAACCATATAAATGGATCATCAATCAACAAGTTGTATGGCATTAAAATGTAGACATCATAACCAAAACAACCATATAAACGGATCATCAATCAACAAGTTGTATGGCATTACGATGTAGACATCATAACCAAAACAACCATATAAATAGATCACCAATCAACAAGTTGTATGGCATTACGATGTAAACATCATAACCAAAACAACCATATAAATAAATCACCAATCAACAAGTTGTATGGCATTACGATGTAAACATCATAACCAAAACAACCATATAAATGGATCATCAATCAATCAACAAAATGCATGGCATTACAATTAAATTAACGGTAACAATTTTCTTGCACCAGATGCGCATTTCGACAATACATGTCTCTTCAGTGATGCTCGTGGCCAAAATATTTGAAATCCAAAGCTTATATTAAAGATGAAGAGCTATAATATAATCCAAAAGGTCCAAAAAGTATAGCCAAATCCGTGAATACAATGTAGGCATCATAGCCTAAACCACCATATAAATGGATCATCAATCAACAAGTTGTATGACATTACGATGTAGGTATCATAGCCTAAACCACCATATATAGATATAGGAAGATGTGGTGTGAGTGCCAATAAGACAAATCTCCATCCAAATAACAATTTAAAAATTAAACCATTATAGGTTAAAGTACGGCCTTCAACACGGAGCCTTGGCTCACACCGAACAACAAGCTATAAAGGGCCCCAAAATTACTAGTGTAAAACCATTCAAACGGGAAAACCAACGGTCTAATCTATATAAACAAAACGAGAAACGAGAAACACGTATATATTACATAAACAAACGACAACTACTGTACATCAGATTCCTGACTTAGGACAGGTGCAAACATTTGCAGCGGGATTAAACGTTTTAATGGGCCCAAACCTTCTCCCTTTTTCTGAAACAATAGCATAACATCACAACATAGATAAACATACGATAAAAT
This sequence comes from Mytilus trossulus, assembly GCF_036588685.1. Lineage (NCBI taxonomy): Eukaryota > Metazoa > Mollusca > Bivalvia > Mytilida > Mytilidae > Mytilus > Mytilus trossulus. The sequence goes on from NC_086374.1 coordinate 4,647,472, forward strand.
ATCAATTGGCAGACTTAACTCAATAAAAAAACGTATGATTACACAATGAACGAATAAATTTGATCTGCGATATCTGAATACAAATGCAAAGTTAATTAGATATTAGAGACAAACATTCATGACCAAAAGGCTAACAAACAAATTCAAACACACTGAGAAATATTTAACCAATCAATGTTCACTTTAGAAAAAAACCGTTTTTTTATAATCTTGAAGTTTATACAAATGTTGTAAGAATAAGTGAAAAATTGAAGATATTACAAATAATCAAAGCTGGTATACAGACAAGATCCATATAAATAAAAAATTACAAAAAAGCATTATAAACAGTATCAACAGGTCGAATTAACAAGAAAATACGATTTGAGAGTACTCGCAGTTACTGACAGCTAGTTAAAAGCCAAAACCAATTGATAGTAAAAAATCATGCATCAGAGACTAAAATCGACTAAAACACATCACAGGGATTTAGTATTTTAACGTCATTAATAGTCAAAGAAGACATGACTTGTGCAATGCCAAAAATAAATGTATCGACAGGTTGTAGTATAGCGAAGAGCGACTTCTATAGAAATAAAAGTTAACGTGGCTGTGTCCCCTATACATCTCGCCTCAAAAGATAATGAAATTTAGTTATGTTTTAATTTGCTAATGACAAAATCAATATTAGTGCCAATGTGAACTATATTCAGAGATCTAATTACAATATTGGTACGATAACCCTTACTTATAAGTTTGTTTAAAGGTTCGATGAGTGTACAAGGATCACATAGTGATTTCCTCGCTTTAAGTACAATATTACCATAAAATTTAGGATGAGAAATACCATTTTTAATAAGCTTTCTACAGGTATAGCCAAATTTACTAATCAAATCTTTGTATCTATGAAAGAATTTAGTAAAAAATATACATGGATCATCAATCAACAAGTTTTATGACATTACGATGTAGGCATCATAGCCTAAACAACCATATAAATGGATCATCAATCAACAAGTTGTAGGTGTTGAAGGCCGTACTTTAACCTATAATGGTTTAATTTTTAAATTGTTATTTGGATGGAGAGTTGTCTCATTGGCACTCACACCACATCTTCCTATATCTATCATAACCAAAACCCCCATATAAATGGTTCATAAGACAACTAGTTGTATGGCATTACGATGCGAACCTCATACTCAAAACAACCATATAAATGGATCATCAATCAACAAGTTGTATGACATTACGATGTAGTCATCATAACCAAAACAACCATATAAACGGATCATCAATCAACAAGTTGTATGACATTACCATGTGAACATCATAACCAAAACAACCATATAAATGGATCATCAATCAACAAGTTGTATGGCATTACGATGTAGTCATCATATAAACCAAAACCACCATATAAATGGATCACCATTCAACAAGTAGTATGGCATTACGATGTAGACAGCATAACCTAAACAACCATATAAATGGATCATCAATCAACAAGTAGTATAGCATTTCGATATGGACATCATAACCAAAACCACCATAAAAATGGATCATCAATCAACAAGTTGTATGGCATTACAGTGTAGGCATCATTGCCTTAACAACCATATACATGGATCATCAATCAACAAGTTGTATGACATAACGATGTAGGCATCATAGCCTAAACAACCATATAAATGGATCATCAATCAACAAGTTGTTTGACATTACGATGTAGGCATCATAACCTAAACAACCATATAAATGAATAATCAATCAATAATTTGTATGGCATTTCGATGTAGACATCATAACCAAAACCACCATATAGATGGATCATCAATCAACAAGTTGTATGACATTACGATGTAGACATCATAACCAAATCCACAATATAAATGGATCATCAATCAACAAGTTGCATGGCATAATAATGTGAACATCATTAACAAAACCACCATAGAAATGGGTCATCAGACAACTACTTGTATGGCATTACGATGTGAACATCATAATCAAAACTGACATATAAATGGGTCATCATTCAACAAGTTGTAGTGTATAACGTTTATATTTAAAGGTCATCAGTCATCTAGTTGTAGGGCATAACGATTATAAAAATAGGTCATTACTGAACAAGTTGTATGGCTTTACGATGTGGACATCATAATCACAATCACCATATAAATAGGTCATCAGTAAAATAGTTGTAGTGTATAACGATTATATAAATGTGTCATCAGACAACTAGTTGAAGGGCATTTCGATGGTATGAACATCATAACCTAAACAACCAAATAAATTGATAATCAGTCAACTAGTTGCAGGGCATTTCGATGTGAACATCATAATCAAAATCACCATATAAATGGGTCATCACTCAACTAGTTGTAGTGCATAATTATTATATGAACTTCATAACCAAAACAACCAAATAAATGGGTTATCAGTCAACTAGTTGCAGGGCATTTCGATGTGGACCTCATAATCAAAACCATCATCAGTCAACTAGTTGTAGGGCATAACGATTATATAAATCGGTCATCAGTCAACTAGTTGTAGTGCATAACTATGTCCATGAACATCATAACCAAAACACCAAATAAATGGGTAATCATTCAACTAGTTGCAGGGTATTTCGGTGTGAACATCATAACAAAAATCACCTTATAAATGGGTCATCACTCAACTATTTGAGTTGCATAACGATTATATGAATTGGTCATCAGTTAATTAGTTGTAGCGCATAACGATTATATAAATCGGTCATCAGTCAACTAGTTGTAGTGCATAACGATTATATAAATCGGTCATCAGTCAACTAGTTTTAGTACATAACGATTATATAAATGGGTCATCACTCAACTAGTTGTAGTGCATAACGTTGGCATGCACATCATAACCAAAACAACCAAATAAATGAGTAATCAGTCAACTAGTTGCAGGGCATTTCGATGTGAACATCATAACCAAAATCACCATATAAATGGGTCATCAGTCAACTAGTTGTAGTGCATAACGATTATATAAATCGGTCATCAGTCAACTAGTTTTAGTACATAACGATTATATAAATGGGTCATCACTCAACTAGTTGTAGTGCATAACGTTGGCATGCACATCATAACCAAAACAACCAAATAAATGAGTAATCAGTCAACTAGTTGCAGGGCATTTCGATGTGAACATCATAACCAAAATCACCATATAAATGGGTCATCAGTCAACTAGTTGTAGTGCATAACGATTATATGAATTGGTCATCACTCAACTAGTTGTAGTGCTTAATGATTATAGAGTGCGAAAACAAAATGACTTTGGACGACGACAACACCAAAGTGATACCAATATACGACCAAAATTTTTGCAATTTTTGCAGTCGTATAAAAACTACCATTAGAATGGGTCATCTGCAAACAAGTTGTATGGCATAACGATGTGTACATCATCTGAACAGGTCATCAATAAATATAGATTCTGCCACTGCATCGAGTGTAATACGATATTTATCCACTCAAGACAGTTAAATTTTCAAATTTAAAACGCGAGGCTTGCCCAGGCGTTTTAAATATTCAAATTTTAACTGCCAAGAGTGGATAAATATCCTATTACAAGAGATTTGGTGGTAGAATCTGTTTCTCTGATGATTTTCTTACATTATGCAGGCAAACTTATTTTTTTTCGAATGATCTGCAAAAAATGTGTTCTTTCTATGTGACGTCATCAGGCATGGTCACCTTTTTTCATACCGTCACAATAGGAAATTCAGAGGAAAGCAAGAAAATTCGACATCATAATCGGATTTTAACCAATGAAGAACTGAGATGAACTGAGATCAAATGAACCACACGTTGATTGTTTTTTTTATTTTTTTATACAATGGGTGCAGAAAAGGATAAATTGAAGAAGAATTAGAGAAACAAGTTTTAAAACACTTTATGCGACTCTCATAATTAAAACCAACATCTTTTTCTGATTGAGACATATATAACAACAATAACTGCGGTCGTATAAAAAGTATACATCATTACCCTAACCATTTTCATCATGAATCATCAGATGTTATAAGTAAAATGTCTTCAAAAATAATTCACACCCTTACATGTAGCTAAGCATGTTTACATCATTAGCAATACCATTATTTAAATGAAACATCGGTCAATACCATCTCTTCTCCTTGTGACAAACTAAAGTATGTTGGGCAGTAAAAAGAAAGTCAGCAAATAAAAAAAATAATTTTATTTAATAGGTTAGATTTTTCTATCATAACAAGTTTCATTCAAATTATACAATAAACTTAACATAACAATCATTAAAATTGTGTTGCAGTATTGGTGACTTAAAGTTTTAATCACTTAACTCTGACCATGTAGTGACCGTCATGTGACGGGCATACCCTAATAATCGTTATTTGGCTCCAATGGCTTTCCATACTTTTAGAAGTCCACTTTATGATACTTATTTTAAAAAGTTATGCATGTTCCGTCAACCTGAGGTTATCCATATTCACGTTTCTCATGTATCAGTAGCATTTTGAGCACAAATACAGACTTTTTAAATTTAAATTGGTTAAAACTCGGTTTTCTGGAGAGGTGGGCTTCACATCTGTATCTTACACAAGACGTTCAGAGGCATAAAACTTGCAAAAATAGTGCAAACCCACGGCCATATAACTACTGATCAATATTATTATTAAAATATGTATAGGAAACAACTATTTCCGGTTTTGGATCCCTTTTAAGTCAAAAATCAGCAAAAATCGTGAAATTCAGTATTTTTGGTCCAAACGACCTTCTGTAGACTGCTGAACCAAGATCAGATTCACTCCTACCTAACAACTGTTAGGTTCAATTGGTTAACTATGGTCCACTCTGCATGCAGGCTACAGCTGGATACCTTTACCAGCATCCCTGGGTCTTCTGGGTCAAGAGAGAGGATGAAAAATCGGCAAAATTGACGCTTTTTGCACCTGATGACCTACTAGACATTTTCTAAAAACAATTCCGCATGGTAAGGGTTAAGATAATAAAGTTTTATTTTTATGTTAATGTATATATTAGCTTGAATTTTTAACCGTAAGAACTCAATCAACTCCTTCTATTTATTTCACAATAGGTCCATTTTATAAAAGTGATTTATTTCTTACTTTAATTCAGTTCTTTTATTAATATTTCAATAACATTTTAGCCTATTTTTAAAATAATAAATGCCTAAAGCTGTACAATAAAGATTAAAAACAAAGTTGTATAGGAAACACCCACACATTTTGATAATATTTTATTGAAGATGTCCTTTTACTCAAAATTTTACAAATCAATGTAAAATCTTGAATTTTTTGTCAACAGCAATATGTAGGGCTGAATAAAATTTAGATTTTATTGAAATGTGTCATAAAATTGGTGATGTTTTAAGTATATCAAATAGACCCTGAAATAATCATATATAGATTTAAACATCTTTCTGACATTGTTCTCACAAGAGAAAAAGAGGAAATTGGCGCCAACTCTGTATGGACAAAAATAAAGGACATCTTCTTGACTAGAATTGAAAACAATTATTTGATAATCACAGCAAATTATATCTTCAACAAAAAAGCAAAAATATCATCAATCAAACTGAGTAAAAAAATCTTTTCCAAATTTGAAGAAAAAGATCAGAGTAAAAAATATGAATTTAACACATCTCAATTGAAAACCTAAGTACTACAAGACAGAATAGAAAATATAAATACACTGAGACAACACTATATTTTATAACAGTGAGAGCTTAGTCCAAACTGTTAAAAGAAAATTGGTATACATATGAATTCTATGGAAAAGCACATAAATATCTGAGTTAAAGAAAAAAAAAATATCATTTTAGGTTGCAGTCCCTTTATGAAATTTGAATTAGAGACAACGGATATAAAAAGGAATTCAAAGAAATAGGTTGATTTCATTGTAGAATACATAATGTTTCTGCACTCACTAATACTTTTATGTGAAAGATGCATCATTCATTAAATATATTTATACAAGGTGATCATTTGCCATGTGAGAAAAATCTCAACTTTAACATGGCATTATAAAACTAATTATCATAGACATTGATTAAAAAATATATGGCACAACAAAAATATTTACATAATCATAAAAATACTGTTTGTTGATTAAGAAAATATTTGGCAGGGGACTAAATAAAGTAATATAAAAGTTAGAATTAAAGTTAAATGAAATGAGTATATTTGGTCTTTGTTGTAGTAAAATATGTAATGATGTATGTGTTAAAATATCTATTAAGGTGTCAGTATCTCTGGTAAAGAAAGTCAATTGTGAAACTAATAGGTAAGAAGCATTGGTGCATTGTAAAAAGGAAAAAGTGAAAAATAATAAAACACAGTATCTTTAGAATCACCTAAGAAACAAGACTGCTCCACTTATCTATCACTTAAATTTCATAGAGAACAACTGCCATTAAAATAATCAATTAGCACTGATTTTCAAATTCATGAAGGATGTTGTTTCCTATTTTATTTTTCAGTTAACTTGTAAAGAAACAATAGGTGCTAGAGCACTTTTTAAGTTGATTTGTCTTTTTGTTTAGATTTCTAAAGGCTTAACTCCTGACCAAATATGCAATCAACACTGATTTTTAAATTCATCTCAATGATACAGCTGTTAACTAAAGATATATTTTTCATTCATTTAAATTTGAAATAAAAGGTGATGACATTTTTTTTTTATTTTCAATATTTTTTACATTCCAAAAGGAATTTAACTTCAATAAAACAGTCTCTCTACTAAGTTTTATGATTATTCCTGTACTTTTTTTATTAAGTTGCTGTAAGAGGTAAGTTAGGTAACTTCCCAATGCCTGCTGTAAGAGGTAAGTTAGGTAACTTCCCAATGCCTGCAGTAAGAGGTAAGTTAGGTAACTTCCCAATGACTGCAGTGAGAGGTAAGTTAGGTAACTTACCAATGCATGCAGTAAGAGGTAAGTTAGGTAACTTCCCAATGACTGCAGTAAGAGGTAAGTTAGGTAACTTCCAAATGACTGCAGTGAGAGGTAAGTTAGGTAACTTCCCAATGACTGCAGTGAGAGGTAAGTTAGGTAACTTCCCAATGACTGCAGTAAGAGGTAAGTTAGGTAACTTCCCAATGACTGCAGTAAGAGGTAAGTTAGGTAACTTCCCAATGTCTGCAGTAAGAGGTAAGTTAGGTAACTTCCCAATGACTGCAGTAAGAGGTAAGTTAGGTAACTTCCCAATGACTGCAGTGAGAGGTAAGTTAGGTAACTTCCCAATGACTGCAGTAAGAGGTAAGTTATGTAACTTACCAATGTCTGCAGTAAGAGGTAAGTTAGGTAACTTCCCAATGACTGCAGTAAGAGGTAAGTTAGGTAACTTCCAAATGACTGCAGTGAGAGGTAAGTTAGGTAACTTCCCAATGACTGCAGTGAGAGGTAAGTTAGGTAACTTCCCAATGACTGCAGTAAGAGGTAAGTTAGGTAACTTCCCAATGACTGCAGTAAGAGGTAAGTTAGGTAACTTCCCAATGACTGCAGTAAGAGGTAAGTTAGGTAACTTCCAAATGACTGCAGTGAGAGGTAAGTTAGGTAACTTCCCAATGACTGCAGTGAGAGGTAAGTTAGGTAACTTCCCAATGACTGCAGTAAGAGGTAAGTTATGTAACTTACCAATGCATGCAGTAAGAGGTAAGTTAGGTAACTTCCCAATGACTGCAGTGAGAGGTAAGTTAGGTAACTTACCAATGCATGCAGTAAGAGGTAAGTTAGGTAACTTACCAATGTCTGCAGTAAGAGGTAAGTTAGGTAACTTCCCAATGACTGCAGTGAGAGGTAAGTTAGGTAACTTCCCAATGCCTGCAGTAAAGTTTATGTTTTGTGTCAGAGATTTGTTGATATATAGATTCCATCAATTATATATATAGATATAAATTATATGCAACAGTGTGTAGCATTACCACTGATATAGTGAGTAGCATTACCACTGATATAGTTTGTAGCATTACCACTGATATAGTGAGTAGCATTACCACTGATATAGTGTGTAGCATTACCACTGATATAGTGAGTAGCATTACCACTGATATAGTGAGTAGCATTACCACTGATATAGTGTGTAGCATTACCACTGATATAGTGAGTAGCATTACCACTGATATAGGTACTCTTTAAGTTGTGGGAAAACACAAATGAGGCTTTCTCTCTCTTTAAACTTCAGGTGTGGTATCTGTTCAAAGAAGCCTCTGACAAGTTACACATTTATCCTTCAACTATTCATTTGACGTTAAATCATATTCCAACTATTGTTTTCAGAGAGAAATTTGTGTAAATAAAGCAGATAAATTAAACAGCGAATATTTTTTACTATATGGGGAATAAATACTTTTTGCTTTTCCCTACTTCAGGGGTACCTATATTCTGTGTTGATGCTACACATAGGATAGTTGAGACAAAATGATAAAAGCATTGATCGTCAAAAATAAATTATTGTGATAAAAGATATACATGTATATGAAAGCATTATGATAATGATTTACAGTGTAAAATAATTTTGGCAAGATCTCTTTATAAGGTAGTGCAGGAGTATAAGTAAAAATTTAATGGCAATCATACTTATAAAGAGTCAACTAAGGATTTCTTTAAATTTTGAGTCGTTTCCTGAACTTTCATTGCTGATAAATTTTGCCCTTACAAGAGTCTACAGATCCTCTATAGTTTTTACAATATTAGCCAAAAACTTGTCATAAAGGGCAATAATTCCATTGAAGAGTTGTACGACTATTCCTGTCTTGTTGTTTTATTTGTAGATTTTGTCTTTACTGTTCATATTTGCTATTAATGTTTCTGTTTATCTGTTACAGTTTTCATGACAATAGTCCAAAAGGAAAAAAAATAGGTAAAATTTGTCATTTATGGGCAATGACTCCTTTAAGTTGCCATTTAAGGGCAATGACTCCTTTAAGTTGTCATGACCAGTAGGTAGATCTTAATGTTTGGAAAATTTGTGCCTCCTCAAAAATAGTTTTTCATAGATTAAATGCTAAAGCTATTTCCTTCTTTATTTCCTTACTTATTTGAATATGTTTTTTTCCATGAAATTTGCATAGTTCCTCATACATTATCTTTCCTACTATAAAGAATTTTATATTACCTCTAGCTTTAAAACAACCTAAATGATGTATTATTTTTCATTGAAATTTAATAAATCTGGATAGTAACTACATTCTTGCATAGTATAATTTTATTTTACTGTTCCTTTTATACTCCCATACTACCTTAAGGAAGTTTATACTCTTAAACATGTCAATGTTAGAATACAAAATGATTTCACTGTAAACATGTCTATATTACAATATCAATATAAATACAATATGATTTCACTGTAAACAATAACTATGCTGTCACTGTAATTGTCCTATCTAATGATGTACTCTTTGATGGATATTTGCAAAATAATGCAAGTTGTATCACTGCTAAACAAAAACCTAAAAAATTTGGAAGCTGAAAAAGAAAAAAATGTATCTACATTAAAAATTAACCTATACATATCTGCATACAGGCATAATATTGGTTATATAACATATTTACATTTTCAAATATTTGAAAGTTGTTAAATTAATTCAAAACTGATTCTGATTTCATTCAAGGGTTTATGTTATTAGTTTACAGAATTCTGTGTTTTTTGGGTTTTTTTTTGGGGGGGGGGGGGGGGGGGACTGTTGCTTGCTTTGTTTGGGGTTTTTTCCTGGTCAGGGTTTCTGTTTTTCTGTGAATTAAGATTTTGATTTTGGAAACTTCTCCCATGGTTTTAACAGTAGATGGCAGAACAATTGTGATTATGGCAGAATAAAAGTTGAAACTCTATGAGATCAAGGTCAAACTAGCATTTGGTAAATGGCTGATTTTTTTTTGTAGTACAATATTTTGTAGTACAATTTTTGGAGAGATCCATACACAAGTTATTATCTGGAAACAAGATATATGCTCGTTTTTGGTCCCTAATTCCTGCAAGAATGGGGCAATAACCCCCAAACTCAATCCAACCCATCCTTTAGTGATATGGAACCTTGTGGTATAATGTATTACAAGATTTTTCATAACTAACATACAAGTTCTAGACTACAAAAATGCTTATTTTTGGCCCCTTTTTTAACCTTAATTCCTAAACTGGTGGCACCATAAACCCCAAAATGAATCCCAACCTTCTAATTGTGAAACTAAACATTGTGAAATACTTATACACAAGTTATTATCCTGAAAGTAGAAAAATGCTAGTTTTGGGCCCCTAATTCCTGAACAATTAGGGCCATCATCCCCAAAAAAAATCCCAAGCTTCCTCTTGTTGTATTCAACTTTCTTATAAAATTTCAAAGAGATCCATTCACGTGAACTAAAGTTATTGTCCGGAAACCAATTTGTCTTAGGACAACGCAGACAACAACAACATCATACCATTATATAGTCCAAAATATTTTTGGGGTTCGTATTAAAAGAACAGAAAGTCCTAATTTAAACATACAAGAATTGAGCAATTCTAGAAAGTGTGTAGCAATATTGTGGTAACTCTAAAAGAACTCTTACCTGAACATAAATATCATTTAATATGCGTCCGTATATCACCCATTCTAATGCTACCACAAAATTCATGAAGATATATGGAAATGATAAACACTCTGTTGTCTTTGTATGCATCACTACTTTCTGTAAATATAACCATTAACTATTAGTAAACTTACTGAAATAGATTATGTCAAACTACTAAACAGATAAATATAACCATTAACTATTAGTAAACTTAGTGAAATAGATAACTTCAAACTACTAAATAGATAAATATAACCATTAACTATTAGTAAACTTAGTGAAATAGATAACTTCAAACTACTAAATAGATAAATATAACCATTAACTATTAGTAAACTTAGTGAAATAGATAACTTCAAACTACTAAATAGATAAATATAACCATTAACTATTAGTAAACTTAGTGAAATAGATTATGTCAAACTACTAAACAGATAAACATAACCACTAACTATTAGTAAACTTAGTGAAATAGATAACTTCAAACTACTAAACAGATAAATATAACCATTAACTATTAGTAAACTTAGTGAAATAGATAACTTCAAACTACTAAATAGATAAATATAACCATTAACTACAGTACATTCCGGTTATTTGCATAGCCTATTTGTCAGACGAAATTATGCAATAAAGCGGAGTATGCTTATATCCGAAATGACAAATTACGGAGTCAAATGACATCGATAGTGCAGATCAGCAAGAAGAAAGATGTACGTCCATAGTCCACTTACAACATAATGAATGCTTATTTATTCTAATAAAAGTTATTTGTCTACTGTCATACATTTTATTTCATTGTGTATTCTTTCAATAAATTTTATAAACACATTTTGTTTTTGTTTATTTATGTACCGACTTTTCCTTTACCTGAGATACAATAATAAAATTGTTCTAAAAATAGATTTGTTTCTATGACCCGGATGTACAAATTAAATTGTTACGCTTTGTTTAAAACAAACTGTTTAACAATACTACACAGTTGTAAACAATAATTGTGTAATGAACTGCCTTTGATATTCAGTATTTACCAATTACACAGTGATGTGACTCTGTTACTTTAACACCGCTAGTTTCGTTTATGCAAAGCAGTTAACAGGTGATGGGGCCATGCACGGGTTATTTGCTGGACACGAGTGTTGAAAGTGAGAAAATATAATAATCAGAAGTTAATTTTCTTTTACAAAAATATTAAAAAGGAAAGATTGATGTATAAAATTGTTCACCATATATAAATGCCCTGTAATATTTAACATAAATGTAGATCACCCAAGCTGAATTACGAAATTACACATTGGATAATGATCGATAATTAGCAGGCGTTAATGTTTTGAAAATTCACCCACAATATAATCTATGAACAATGTTTGAAATCCAATCAATAATTAACACCTTTTGAGATAGAAGATCATAGAATGGTTGTGTTTTTACAACAATCAGCTGATTGACATTTTTATGACCTCGAGGCTTAAAATAGAATATGGGAAACTTTACCTGTGTACACATCGAGGCCTTTTCTATAATCATATAAACACGAAAGATACTGTTTTAAAACTTTATTTGAATAACACACAAGTAAATGTGAAATAATAATGAAAATTATGATGCATTCAAGAAAAATATACTTACCAAATTGCCGTTTCCGGTCAAAAATCTCGTCAGTTTTAACTGAGCATATCTAGCTGGCGATTATTTTCTATGCAATAAACCGAAATGCCACTTGTAAGGCTATGCATATAACCGGACAATTTAACATTAGGTGAATGGGACATGGTTTTGTGCAGGAGAAAAGTATGCAATTAACCGAATTATGCTATTAAGCGGTATGCAATTAAGTGGAATCGACTGTATTAGTAAACTTACTGAAATAGATTATGTCAAACTACTAAACAGATAAACATAACCATTAACTATTAGTAAACTTAGTGAAATAGATAACTTCAAACTACTAAATAGATAAATATAACCATTAACTATTAGTAAACTTAGTGAAATAGATAACTTCAAACTACTAAACAGATAAATATAACCATTAACTATTAGTTAACTTACTGAAATAGATTATGTCAAACTGCTAAACAGATAAACATAACCATTAACTATTAGTAAACTTAGTGAAATAGATAACTTCAAGCTACTAAACAGATAAATATAACCATTAACTATTAGTAAACTTACTGAAATAGATTATGTCAAAGACAAACTACTAAACAGATAAACATAACCATTAACCATTAGTAAACTTAGACAAATAGATAACTTCAAACTACTAAACAGATATTGTGTTGTAAACCATAGGTTATATTAAATCATTATCAATGTTCTGCTATTAGAAACCTTTAAAATAACGTACAGACAAAGTTAAACAATGATGAATAATGTTTATGTATAGATTATTACATGGCATTTTTCATATCAGACCCTTTATCGGCCCAAGGTTATGATATCAGCCCAAGAGCCGCAGGCTCGAGGGCTAATTTCATGAACGAGGGCCGATAAAGGGTCTGATATGAAAAATGACATGTTATTATCTTTTTATCATATAATTCAGCAGAAGAAGTACAGACAGTAACTATCAAAATTTAATTTGGTTTGTTTTTGCACTTTCAGATATTATTTACAGACAACCCAAAAAAAATCTTAACTAATTGTTTTAATGATATTTCAAGCATTTTATTTATCTTGTCACAGCAATTACCATGTTCTTCAATAATATGGACCCCATTTATGTCTTTCAAAACATGTTCAACTAAGTTAATTCATTTTTGCTCCTCAACCATTTTGTGAAAAGACTTTATCACTTGCTGTTTTCCGCGTTCTGTTGTCGTTTTCAAACAAATTTCCGGAAATGCACGAAGTTGCATGTGATAAACATCACGAAAATTAACGGAAAGGCATGTGATAACATTCTGGAAGCAGTCAATAAAGATACATTTATCAGCCCACTATGGAAATTCTTAGGAATTTGGTTAATAAACCTAGTAATCCTTTCATAGCCTTTTGATATTTTCAAATGATATTGAACTGTAAAATTTTAGTAATATTTTATACAAGTATATGATAAATGCTGGTAATGTGTGTGTGTGTGAACTATCGGAAACTGTCATTGAATATTATTGATTGCATGATAGTCAGAACAGATGCTGTTTATATGTTCAATAGTAAGGTCAAAAGAGGAGGTAGAGCAGACTGAGCTCAGAACAATTAACATCTGAACCCTTTGAGCACTTTAAGAAAAGCTAATACAGTAGTATTACAAATCTATAATATCCTACAAATCATGTAGCTCAATACTTATTTTATCATCAGAAACCATCCACAACATTTTAAGGTTAATCAAGGGCATGATTCAGGATTGCTGCACCAGTGATTATCAAATTTGAGCTACAGGTACATATAAATGTCATGGTAGGCAGTTATAAGGACTGATCAGAAAACATTATCACTGTCAAAGCTTGCTACAATTTTTGCAGGAGTATAAAATTATTCGACATAATTTCTTATAATCTATCAAGTGTGTACTTACTAAAGATGCTAATGGTGCTCCATAAGCTAATATAGATAATAAGGCACACACTTTACCAAGATGGCTGGCTGCTTGTTTAATCTCTATTTGTTGATATTTTACATAATACAGGACAGAAAATATGAATGTCATATTTATAAATATTGTCCTAATAAAATGAATCTGAAATTGCAAAAAATAAAAATAAAGAAAAATATGTTTATGCAATACATTTTTTTTAAATGCATGTTTTATGCTGATATGATTGTAGTAAAGCTGAAAAGACTATTTTCATATTACCGACTTTTATTTTATTTTTTCAACAGGTCACCTACAACACCCTGGTAAATTTGACTACAGGTATTTTCCAATGAGTTTGTTGTGGAAAGAAAATATGAAGCAGTTTATTTTCCCCAAGAATTGTATAGATTAAAAGCTTGATGCTACTTCTTTATGTTGCTCTAATTTGACTTGGAACCAGGATGTCCTAGGTAACCTGTTGAAAAAATGTAAACTTCCGATTCAAAACGTCGGTAAAATGAAAATAGTCTATTTCATATACATTGTACATTGTAGTATGCTATCTGTATTCACTGTAAAGACAACAGTTAATACTTTTATAGATTTTTCTGATGTTGCTTCTTTAAAAATTATGAGATTTTACTTTTAATTAACTTTATAAATTTGAAAACAAATTATCAATTTTAAGAATTATGCTTCCAATATGAACTGAAACCAGCTGAATTTGTTGAGCATGAACATGACATATGAAAATGCTAATAAATTGCTTTGCTGAGCACAGCTTGATATGACTGTGAAGGTCCAACCCTGAACAGTTGGGGCAAAAAAGACACAATTATGACAATACAGGTCTGAATTTGGATTGTAATTAGATATTTGACACATAATACCTTTCTGACACAGAATAACTGTAGTGAAAAAGCTTAGAATTGGTTATATGATTTGAATTTATATATTTTTTGCTTTTGTGCAATACCCCTCCCCCTCAAAAAAAAGAAGATAAAGCCCCTCTTTTATTTTGTGCAATACACTATGCTGTTACCTTTTCCTCTCCTCCTCCAATATTTAAACACAATTTGTTGTCTGGAAACTACAAAAAAGCTTATTTGGGCCCCTTTTTTGACTGATAATTCCTAAACTATTGGGACCATAACCCCCAAAATCAATCCCAACTTTTCTTTCTAAAGACTAGTATTGAACGTTCTGCCTCTGGTCAAAATTAATAGAGATCCACTTAAACTTAAGTTATTGTCTGGAAACTAAATGCGTCTTTGGATGATGATGCAGACATCAACGTTTAAAAACGACTTTCTATACACAATTTATTTCCCCATGACTCTATATTAAGGATATTTCTGCAACATTTTGACCTTCATCATTAGTATTGGGCCATATTGCTTTACTAGTAAAAAGATACAAATATCAGTTGCTGATGCCAGTTGGTCTCTTTATTAGGGTCTTAATCCAAGAAATCTGTACACGTTTGACCATGTGATTACAAATGATATGAACATGAAATTGTAAGAAAAACTAATGAAGAGTTAAGAAAAATGTAACATGTACAATTTACATGGACCCCTCGTCCAATGTAACAAGTCATGGTTATATTAGCATCAATATCTACGAGGTACCAAAATATCACACTAAAAAGTATTATTCTAAATTTAAATACTTAATTGATCAACCAATTTTCTGTAAGTTCAAAAAGCTGCAAAATCTATTATTTCAAAAGTAATGAAAGATTAGTTTTTCCACAAAACATTCAAATAAGTATCCAAAATTTAGAGCGGTCAGACAAGGGTGAGGGAACATGGGAGTGAAGGGGTGGGAATTCAAAGCAGGTTCAGGGTAGAGGTAAGTGGTAGACAGGGGAGGGGGCAGGGATGTGGGAGTAAAAAACAGGGATATGCTTTGAACATTTTTTGACCAATTTACATCTGGGAGTAAGGGGGAGGGAATTTGGAGTGGGGAGGGCAGTGGCAGTGTGTGTGGATGTGGGAGGGGAAGTGTGGTATTAGAGACCCCCTTGTTCACCCCTCAATAAAACTACCTTTCATTCAGAATTAGTTTTAGATTTCACAATGTCATGTAAGAGCAAATAAAGTTACTGATCAATGTAGCTATACATGCATTGGCTGAGAATACAAAACTTAAACTCTACATATATGTCTATATGATATATAACAAATGACTAAAAGCAGTAAGCAGATCCCAATTTATGATAAAACTTCCTAAAGATCCTTACCCTATCTTCATGCTGATTCTTTGTTATAAATAAAATAAACTTTAAAAAGGAACTTTTAAAAATAAAAAAAAGAACTGAAGCCATAAAATGAAGCAACATCAGAAAGAAAAGATTTATGTACAATTCTGCAGATTCTAATTTGTACAAAAAAATTGAACAAAGCCCTGTCAGTCTACCAATCTGACTTAATCTCAAAATAAAGCTTATCCATAAATTTGAATGATGACATATAAATAAAGTTACACATTATTGATTGAGAGCTCTTTTTTCAAGGTTTAGAAGGAAAACACTAGTACTTGCATCTTTCTTTAAAATTCTCTTACTTTGCAGATGTTTGTTATCTAAATGAAAATTAATCCTTGGTAAGTTAAACCATATTACCTATTCATTATTCACCAAAACATCAACTTTTACAAGATTATATCAACAGCATGGACCTTTTTACAAATTTATTTCAAACTAGTTTTTGAAAATATACGAAAATGATTGAAATTAAAGAAAAGTACATTTGTGGTTAAAAAAATAAACATTTTTTACACAACTGTGACACATATCATACTGTTTAATAGAGGCAACATCTGGTATCACTTGACAGTTGAGACGACCATTATCAGTATGTCACAATAACATGATGTAAAATGTTAATAACAATATACATATTGGTAGATATTATGCACATCCTTCTTTAAAATTCATGTTATTATTACAATACAGACATTCTGCTACTTTTTAGAGCCAATATCATCTGCTTTGAACCAATTACATAATGCCAGTAAATTAAAAAACCTGACGTGCATTAACAAACCTGCCACCAGAAAGTTATTATTTGAAAAAGTCTGATTAGTAGGTAAAAACATATAAAAGATCTTGAAAATGTAGAGGTAAATCAAATCAAATTATACAATGTAACCCCCCTCCCCCACCTTAAAAATAAAAATCTGACCATCAGGACGTATCAACATCATAAAAATCAACAGTATATTACATGTATTATAATTATAAACAGTGAAGTTATAGCCTACCATATGGTTTGATTTTTTTCTTACTTTAAAAAAAACGTACTATTGCCTTTACTTGCTAACATTCAGATTTTCCACTTTCAGAAGGATTTATTCAAGACAGTAACTAATGGTAAAGGTATAAATTCAAAATATTTTGTTTAAAAACTCAAAACCAACTTCTTCAGCAATTTTATGTCCCTTGACTATTGATATAGAAATCTCAAATTAATAGTCTTTTCCCTTTCTCATGGAATATGATCTCTCTATGCTTAGTAAAAACTGCATTATGCATAAAATAAGAGTGAATATACTGAGTAAAATGTGCATTACTGATCATGATCAAATTTAAGTTGAAAGTTTTAGAGAAAAGGGTTACATAACAAGTTTTTCATACATGTACAATTAACATATACTTGTAGGTATGTCAAAGAAACGACAACTGTTCTAAAGAGCAGAAAACAGCAGAAGGCCACGAATTGGCTTTCAACACATACATTCAACACAACAAGAAAATCCTGCACCTGGAGGCGCTATAAAAAATGTGTACTAAAAGCTTTATACAAAACTGTTGACCAAACAACTAAAACCAGATTAAGGCATTTATTTTTCCTCAAAAGAAATTTAAAAGTCTTAAAAAAGATATCTAAATGTGTTATTCAAATGACATTTATGTCAAAAAGTATAATCTAAAATGTAGATGCCATGATGCATGCACAGACAGAAATTCTTACTCACATAAGTAGCTGACTTCAACAGATAACACAAAAAGTTATTCAACCAGGACAAACTTAAATTGATCTGTAGCTGTTAATTTTACTTCTACCAGTAAGGTATATAAAATAATTAGTGACAGCTTCAATATCTGAACAAAGTTCTCATGTCCAAAAGTCATTAAAACCAAACATAAAGGTGATTGATAAATTACATGTATTCATTAAACAAATCTAAAGTTCAACAGGATATGAAAATTAATAATATTTACCTTTTTAGATGTGAAATAATAAAATAACATCAAGTAAACAAAATTAAGAAGAACACCAAAAGTGTTGGTCAAAATCAACATCCCCAGACTTTGAAGAATACCATATCGTAACCATAAACTGGCTCTACAAAGAAAAAGAAAATTTACAATGCACACTATTAATTGTTTCTGAAAGTTGTGATCAGATGAACAAATTTGACTAAATGTAGCCATGTTATCTTTAATTATTGTAAATAAAATACCGCTGGATTGACAACAACATTAAAGTGAACTGCAAGATTATTGTGTTGACTAGTTTCACCGATCTAATGGATGAAACTAGTCAGCACAATAATCTTGCAGATCACTAAAGTGTTGTTGTCAATCCAGCGGTATTTTATTTATAAGTTAAAATAAGTACACACATAATTGTTTACCTTCTTTTTTTATCTATAACATCTTATCAATGATTGAAAAGGAAATACAAATGTTAAGTCAGCCATGTAGTTGAGATGGAAAATAAAGAACTGAAGAAGGCCTATGGCCGAAACGTCTTGAAAAATTGGTTTATTTAAACAATTATATAAAGTATGTTCCCTATTGGAATTTTGAAAACAAGGATTCTTTTTTATCAATGATTAAAATAAAATAATAAAAGGATAACAACATTGGTAGGTGGATTTTATATTTGTTTCAGTAACAGAGAGCCTTCTGTGATATATTAACTTGTGCATTTTATGTATTTTCATTTTTATAATGTACAAATTTTAAAAGGAAAGGTGGGAAACATGTCATTGATACAACAACCCAAAGAAATTTAAAGTGCAAAATAGTCTTCAAAAAAAAAGGTGTTGTACATGTTTATTTTACAAGCATTATATAGTATTATGTGCTATCAATTTTCAATCCTGTTTGCTCTAATACTCATACAAAAGGGGGAGGTTGAATAGTAATAAAAAATGTATTGGCTTTGCCACATGTTCATGTGCCTGTTCCCAGTCAGATATCTTCAAATGGTGAAACTTATTGACAAACTGTCTGTAGTAGATTGGATCTTGACTACTGAACGCCAAACTTTACCAAAATATGAAACACTAAGAACTAAATGTCCTCCCTCTTATAAACAACATAATTTCTTTTATGCCGATACTCACATTGCCGATTGGGCCCTTTCTATGTTCGCTTGCTGTTCAGTGTGAGCCAAGGCTCTGTGTTGATAACCGTACTTTGACCTATATTGGTCTGCTTTTACAAACTGTGATTTTAATAAAGAGTTGTCTCATTGGCACTCATACCACATCTTCTTATACCTACTTATTTATAATTCTTCACTATAATGTACAGTATACTCACGCTGTAAAGTTAGCTATAAATGGAAATGCTGAAATATCCCCTGTTGAACCTTTCTTATATATCTTTAAACAAATATCTCTGCAAAAGGAAAATTAATTTGTATATAATATAATTGTAAGTTAAGCAGTACCTAATTAGTTCCACTAAATAAGGTGATCTGCCTTTATGTGTTGCTTCAACATCTATGCTACAT
Organism: Mytilus trossulus; assembly: GCF_036588685.1. Classification (NCBI taxonomy): domain Eukaryota; kingdom Metazoa; phylum Mollusca; class Bivalvia; order Mytilida; family Mytilidae; genus Mytilus; species Mytilus trossulus. The sequence goes on from NC_086374.1 coordinate 4,667,308, forward strand.
GTACCATATTAATTCTTGAAGCTAGAACGATCACTTCGTGTGTAATTTATACATAAAAATCCCATTTAGACATACGCTTAATTTGATATACTGCAAATCCATTGTATAAATAAAGAAAAGTTTTAACAAAATTATGTACCTGTTAGTCCAGAGGTATAAATGTTAATAGCAAAGCGTTTGGTTTATTTCAATATGTTCAAGGAAGAAATTGATGTAATAAGTGAATGAAGTATTAAAAACAGCCTGGATATTAAAATAGTACTTACATTCCCATTAGCTGTACAAGAAATGTAGATATAGTAGTCACCCATACAAATACTTCTACAACTTCCATCAATAATTTATGATATATTAACTGCAACTTCTATTTTTCTCAGATGGATTTCACTGGATAATACATAGAAATAAATGTGAAATTAAACATGTTATTTAAGGTTTAAAGATTTAGCATTAAATGCTAAGCTGGTTTACATATTACTACTAGCCACCTAACATGGGTAATTAACACTATATATTGTAGTATATGGTCAGGCTCTTTTCATGTACATGTACAAAATGTATATATTTAATTCTAAATTGAAGCATTCTGCAGGTACAAAAATTAAAACTTATCATTTGAATGTTTTCTTTTCCACTTGTGACAATACACAAAATGTAGCTTTCAGAGACATGCCTGTGTGGTTATAAGATATATATTTTTTATAATTCATATTGTGCTTGGATTACACAAATCAAATAATTGAATTATCATCCTCTCACTAGCCAGGTATCTGCAATTATGATAAACTATGTCCTGTTCACATTAATGAATTATTTCTAATAATAATTTGAATTCTGGCTCTTTAAGTAGCGAACTCTTTCCAAGCAACAGTAGTTGACACTTGTCACTTCTCCCTTGGTACATTTACATGTATCCTTCAATAAGGAGCTTTCAACAATCTCTTTCTAGTCTAATCTCACATTAGGCATGTACGTCAAATGATAGACTGTAGCGGTGTTGGTGTGGTCGGATTATACCCCTAGTAAAGCCACAGAAGCGTGTTCAGACAATATGAAGGACAATCAAATGAGTACACCCCTTCTTTATTATTTTTTTTTAATTACTTTTAAAATTTAAATCCTACCTTATACGTGCTTTATATATTTTACGGTTTTATTTGATAACATTAGTTAACGCGATTTCTGGTGCTCAACGGAAGCGTTGTGTATTGATCATGATTGGCAATTTAAGCACAACGTCAATATAAATGCCGATGAACCGGACGTACATGTACGATATAATAAAATAAGATTATTTCTTAATTAGAACGTTGACTGTTTACCAAAATCCAAAGAGACCCCTTTAAACCTCAAATCTTGAAGAAAACATACCTTCGTAGCTTGAAATTTTTTGTGTGGGCAGCTAGATTGGCAAACTTGTAATCTAGGGATTATGATGACAATTTGTTTGGCTGCAGCAACTGGTGGAAGTGCCGCGTCAACATTTGTTTATGTGGTTAAAGTTAAAACTTTAGATATTTTTTATAAAACGAATTCACGTATAATTCAAGTTTATTGCTTAATAATACTACACAAGATATGTTAATTATATCATTGAATGATAAAATGACATATTTCTATTATATTACCTTTCTATTTTATTTCGTTAATTTTTCAAGCAGAACGTTAGAAAGTGTTTCGCTTTTTTAACAATTCTGAATTTTGTCAGTCTATTTTGACATTTCCATTTCCGGTCAAACCCACGTGGAGAAGAAAAGAAATAAGCCTTGTAGTCTTTAAAAAGTGAATAAAAGAAGTATGAGACATTTTCAGGGTCGGAAAATGGTCACTTTTAAGTATATTTGTCTTCAAAACTTTAGTTAAAATGTTTCACCTCTACTAGATCTAGCTGTAAAATGCCGAATGGTAGCTTTTATAGTTTATAAATAAAATAGTTTTAAAATACAGAATAAATACTCAAAAAAGCTAAATGTATATATAGCCTCTAGTTGCTACTAACACAGCCCGGGGTCGACCCGGCTGAAGTTGATGCGTCCCAAGTCGGTGTCCCAGCCAATTCGGCTCAATTAAGGGGTCATGTTTTTGAAAAGTATATTTATAGTGAATATTGTGATCAACTGCATAGGAAAACCATAAAAAAAGTTTGTTTTCTTTTCTCTAACTTTTGTTTGCCTCAACCAAATTTTATGAAACTTATACGTCATGCTTATTACCACGAAATACAGACCTAGTGTGAATATTTGTGGTGACACTTGAACCATTCTAAAGTTATATAAAAAAAAAGAAGATATGGTAGCTATCCACAAAAGACCAAAATACCGCATGGTCAGCTTTAAAATACCCTGATAAGACAATGTAAAACAATTCAAACAAGAAAAATAATGGCCTTATTTATGTAAAAAAAATCAAAGAAAAAACAAATATGTAACACATAAACTAACAACCACTGAATTACAGGCTCCTGACTTGGGACAGACACATACATAAATAATGTGGCGGGTTTAAACATGTTAGTAGGATCCTTATCCTCCCCTAAACTGGGACAGTGGTATAACAGTGCATCATAAGAATGAACTAAAAATCAGTTGAAAAAGACTTAGCTCATCAGATGGACAAATATATAATTGGACGTGGCCGGGTACTTATACATCCCGACACAAAAAGACACAATGAACAGATCTGTGAGTACTCGCAGTAATCTGACAATTAGTTCAAAGCCACTAACAACTAATAAAAAAATCATGTATCTACAATGTAAGACTAAACTATCAATCCGTACACATCCAATGGTTTTAGTGTAAAGACTTCATAAACAGCCAGAGAAAAACATGACCTTGTGCAATGCCAAGTTACAGGTATCGACAGATTGTAGATCCATGAATATGTATAACATACTAGTAATATTTAGTTATCTTTTAATTGACTGATATCAAAATCAATATTTATACCAATAAAAACAATATTCAATGATCTTTTTACAGTGTCTGTCTGGTCAATGTCAACAGTTATTCTTTGTTAGAACAAAATCCTATTTGAAAAGACAATCTTAAGAGTCAGTGTGCGGACACAATTGAAAGCTTTAAAACCTTGGTTGCCCTCACATCGTTGGACTAATGTTCAGTGCCTCTCTTCCATTGCCCTTTAAAGCACCAATTAGGATTTAAATTATTCAAGTTTTGTATTTATGAATTTTATTAATTGTTACATTAAACTTTCATATCAAAATATTTTTTTTTACGTAATACATATATGGTATATATTAAAATAATTTTAATACCTTAAATGAGTAGAATGATTTGCAGTATATAGCATCTAAGTCTTTTTCAGAACATTTAACAATGCCAAAGAGTAGGAAAAAGAGAAATTCTCAAAAAGATTTCCAGAAAGTAAAGTTTAAAGTAGGAAAGACGATTCAGAAGGCTGACAATGTGACCAACATATCCTTCCACACAAGGACAATACAAGTGACACAAAAAATAAAAACTGCTACAGCCACAGAGCCAAGCACAAAACGTAAACTCAATGCAGGAGTAAGTATACATTGGGGCATCACTGAGGGGACATTTACGATTGTACATCTGGTGAAGTGAAATTAAACATGTTAAAGTACCCTAAAAGTTACAGTTAAAATCACAAGTTTTGCACAGGACTGATTATTATCCTAAAGGAATTACAAAAATTAGAACATCATTTTATACAGATCAGAATTACAAAAATTAGAACATCATTTTATACAGATCAGAATGTTGTCAATTATTCAGACACATTGGAATTTTCCTTTCCTTATATTACAGATCCAGTATTTTATCACTCAGAACATTTATTAATAATAAATTGGAATTGACTTTAATTAGATTCATTATCTGCAATTACTCTTACATATTACTTATGTGTTGTGTTCTTTTGTAAGGATTTTTTGTGTGCTTAGAGCTGATCTGACAAACTTATTTGTTAAATATTGGCTATATAAATAACATCACCATCAAAAAGATAATGTGGTATCCCTTTTGTATCATCTTTTCTACAAATACTAATAAACAGGGATTTCTACATGTACATGGTGCTGCTGCTTCTTTCACTTATATTACTTATTTGCCTCTATTTTAGGAATTATTAAACCAGTTTCAGCATTACAGTACAACCACAAGAAATGATGCAGTTATGGGTTTAAGAGAGCTGTTAACTTTGCATCCAGAGGTCACAACACAAAACCTAGTAACAGTGATAGAAAGAACAGCCCACTTGTTTGTGGATAAAGATCCTGTTGTCAGACAGTCAAATATCAAACTTTTAAAGGTCCTTTTCAAGGGCGTGTCTGACAAATATATTTCACCTTTCTTCCATATCATTGGAATTCATTTATGTTGCGCCATGACACATATTTTTGAAGATATTCAATCAGATTCCTTGCAGATCTTGGACCTGTTACTAGATCACTTTCCTAGGCTTGTTATCACCAATAGTAATCAAATTCTGCCAAATTTTATTGAACAGATATCACGTCAAAGGTTAGGTTCAAAATCTAGTTCATCAGCTTTATCTATTAACCCAAATCTTAAAATGGCATCTCACAAGTGGAGAGCTAAAGTGTTGACAAGATTGCACAAGTTACTGTCAGCTATTTTAGAGAATGATACAGATGCAAGTGGAAAAACATCCATAGTCTTTGTCAACCAGGGCATAAAATCTGTTACATGGGAGAAAGATGTAATAACTCAGATCCAGCCATGGCCAAAGCATTTTATATCAAGGTGGCAACAGCCAGCATTTGTTCAAAGGTAGGCTTAATTCCTTGGCATTTCTATGAGGTAAATCTGTACTTATTTTCCCCATTTCCAAGTTTTCCTCAGCCAATGAATATGTATGTGTAATTATTGTGCGATAGCAGTAACAATGTTCTTCTCATAGACTTCTAACATTATGGTAATGGGATGATACATAGCATTGAACTGAATGAAAATGATGCTACAGTATCTGCAATGACTCGTATAGATTGTTTTACTCCAGTAACCTTATGATAGCCATCTTTAATTTAATTGACATATTTGCATTGGACATATTGGATTGTTTTATTGTGGTTTCATATCTGAAACTTGTCTATTCCATTTAATATTTCACTATGCCTAGTTATATGCTTTTACCATATAGCGACAATTGTTCTGATATCCGCTGTACAATAATAAATATGGTGCTGTAGTTAATTTGTAACAAATGGGTTGATTTAAAAATAAAATATAAGTTGATCTATTATAATTTTTACATGCTAATATTTTTTTTTAAGGCATACAAATATTCATTACAATAAACCTATAACACCCTGTTATCATTGAATAATTTAGATATTTTGTTGGTATTCAGGTCACAGGTGAATACAGTGTCGCAGAAGAACCCAGGAGTGTCACTATCAGATGAGCCTGGTTTGAAAAGATTTGTTCAGTTGATTATACCCCTGTTAATTGAATGTTGGATAGAGTCTAGCAGTATTGGAGCATTTACTGGAAAAGGTACATTGTATAACTTTATACCATATATATTTTAAAACTTTTTGATTTTGATTTATATCAATCACACAACCATTCTTACTAGATGAAATTAAAAAAAAAAATTAGAATTTAAGATTGATACTGTTAGTCAGAAGAGCAACTAGTTAAGGTACAAAATAAGGCTATAAACATTGATGGGTTTTGGAGCTCTTTTTATTTTTTTGGCAGGAAAGGCAGACTCAGACTTTTACTCTCTATTTGCATTTGTATTATTATGGTCTAGAGATGAAGAAAAGAAATCAAGATTCTGATAACATATTGGTAAATGACCTTTAAGAAGCTATTGGAGTCTTCTATGAAAAGAATAAATGGAGTTGTGGGGCAAAATATTTTACCCTGTATGGTAGGAAAAGAAATCTGACAAAAATTCCTTAACCTGACCTAAATACATACATGTACTTAATGCCAATAGACTAATTTGTTATTCTGTCAGATGTACAATTCTTTAAATGCCAAACTGCTTACCTTAGGCCCTATTCTTGGTGTTTTTCTTGTTCCTGTTTTTTAGAGGAGAAGGAATATATGTGATTGAAACATCTGATGTGTTTGTTTTTTGAGAATTATGCAATAGATGTATACAACTGATTTCTGCTATTTGAAGTCTTATGGGGCAATAAAAAATATTTTGTTTGTAAACCCTAATCCTATCTACCCCAAAAATACTTGGTCTACTCAAAATCTTTTATTGTTCTGATGTGAAAAGTTTTTTTTAATCAGATAGGCATAAAGACTAAAAAAATTGACACTTTAATTTCTCTTTTAAAAAAAAAATGCTTACCTACCTACCCACTATTTCAAACTTTGGACAAACCAAAATATTTTTATGGTTAGGGTGGTATGGTCACATCTTGTCATTTTAAATTTTATTGCCCCAGTATTTAAGTAAGATTGATAAATTATGATACATTTATTATGTCATTTTAGGTTTGAATGCCCTGGTAACGACTGATTCCCTGCCATTAAGAACCAGTGTAGTAAATGTGATACAGTTATTATGTCAGTATGTTATAAAGAAATACCCAAGTTCTATGACCAATGTCCCTGTGAACCATTCAATGGAGAACCAGTGTGAATCAGACAGCCATTTAAACATTCAAAATAAGATACAGGTACTTTATTTGTCTATTCGTATACACTGCATGGTTATAAGATATAAGATATAAAGAGTTTTCCACTTATTCCTGCTCTAATTACATTATCATTCAAATGTCTTATCTATACAGAGTTTGAGTCCTTAAATGAATATTACCAATTATAGTGTTTCGTCAGCTGTCTTCAAAACCATACTAGATGCCCCATCCACATTATCATTTTCTATGTTAAAGTGGACCGTGAAAATGGGGAAAATCTCTAATTTGGCATTAAAATTAGAAAGATCATATCATAAGAAACATGTATACTTAGTTTCAAGTTGATTGGACTTCAACTTCATCAAAAACTACCTAAACCACAAAGTTTAACCTGAATCGGGACAGACGGACCAGAAATCATAATACCTATAAATGGGGCATAAAAATGCCAGTATGCTTTATTTCCATCAAATGACTTCTAATTGTTTTAACTCTTTCTTTTCCAATTACATGTGTTAAACACTTGATTTGATTACTTTCACTAGAAAAAAAAGAGTAACCTTATACTTATCATCAGTCTTTTTCAGGATTACTGCTAATGAATTTGGGAAATACATCTCAATGATTGAAAGTATTATTATATATTACAGAAAGGCTGGTTACGGAAAAATTACTTCACAGATTTAAAAAATCATTTAATGAAAGACTTTCCTTATTCTGTACATGTTGCAGCAAAGAAAAAAGAAAAGCAAGACAATCAATCTATGACGGTAAGAATAGTTATAATTTGAAAACAGATTAGAAATAAACGAATAATGTCCATCCATTGGTGAAGTAGTATTATAAATATAAGTCCACATATACCACTAAGACTTGCAAACTGTAACGACTGTTGATATCAAGTATCACAAAGATAGCAGTTCAAAGGATGTGACAAGAAGTAGAACTGACAGAGAAGTAATCTGGCAATAAGTCAAACTTTTTATGCATTTTGTAAGAAATAAATGCCTGTTCCCTATTTCAGTTGCTTATTTTATTTAACTTGACTTTTTGATGACATAGCATGTAACATTAATTAACTTTTGTGTTTGGTTTCATGTATTTACAGGATGCAGTGTGTAACCTAAATGTAGCTGTCTGTGACATCATGACACATTTTCTGTCGAGTGAAGAAGCCGTAAAAGATAAATGGGAGATAACTGTTGTTAAGTATTTAGAGGATGTCATCAGCCAGAATTCTCAAGATAGACAACGAACAAGAATCGTTATTGAAATAATTAATAGATTGGTCAGACATTCTAAAACAAGTAATTTTATATTGCATTAATTTGATAACTTGAGAACGTACTTGGGACTTGAATCTTTAATGATAGTTTGACTACATGGTCACAGGTTAAAGCATTCAAAGTTGGTAAACAAAATAACTGTATACATTATTATTCATAACATACCATTTTTTTCTAGCCTTAGATTTTAGTTGAAAAAGCGAGACTAAGCGATTCTACATTCCGTCGTCGGCGTGGTCGTCAGCGGCGTCCACAAATATTGACTCTGTGGTTGAAGTTTTTTGAAATTTTAATAACTTTTTTAACTATACTGGATTTCTACCAAACTTGTACAGATTCTTGTTTATGATCCTAAGATAGTATCTAGAAGTAAATTTTGTAAAAATAAAATTCCATTTTTCATATTTTACTTATAAATGGACTTAGTTTTTATACGACCGCAAATTTTGAAAAAAATTTCGTCGTATATTGCTATCACGTTGGCGTCGTCGTCGTCGTCGTCGTCGTCGTCGTCCGAATACTTTTAGTTTTCGCACTCTAACTTTAGTAAAAGTGAATAGAAATCTATGAAATTTTAACACAAGGTTTATGACCATAAAAGGAAGGCTGGTATTGATTTTGGGAGTTTTGGTCCCAACATTTTAGGAATTAGGGGCCAAAAAGGGCCCAAATAAGCATTTTCTTGGTTTTCGCACTATAACTTTAGTTTAAGTTAATAGAAATCTATGAAATTTTGACACAAGGTTTATAACCACAAAATAAAGGTTGGGATTGATTTTGGGAGTTTTATTTTCAACAGTTTAGGAATTAGGGGCCAAAAAAGGGCCCAAATAAGCATTATTCTTGGTTTTCGCACAATAACTTTAGTTAAAGTAAATAGAAATCAATGAAATTTAAACACAAGGTTTATGACTATAAAAGGAAGGTTGGTATTGATTTTGGAAGTTTTGGTCCCAACAGTTAAGGAAAAAGGGGCCCAAAGGGTCCAAAATTAAACTTTGTTTGATTTCATCAAAATTGAATAATTGGGGTTCTTTAATATGCCGAATCTAATTGTGTATGTAGATTCTTAATTTTTGTCCCGTTTTCAAATTGGTCTACATTAAGGTCCAAAGGGTCCAAAATTAAACTTAGTTTGATTTTAACAAAAATTGAAACCTTGGGGTTCTTTGATATGCTGAATCTAAAAATGTACTTAGATTTTTGATTATTGGCCCAGTTTTCAAGTTAGCCCAAATCGGGGTCCAAAATTAAACATTGTTTGATTTCATCAAAAATTGAATAATTGGTTTTCTTTGATATGCCAAATCTAACTGTGTATGTAGATTCTTAATTTTTGGTCCAGTTTTAAAATTGGTCTAAATTAAAGTGCAAAGGGTCCAAAATTAAACTAAGTTTGATTTTAACAAAAATTAAATTCTTGGGCCTCTTTGATATGCTGAATCTAAACATGTACTTAGATTTTTGATTATGGGCCCAGTTTTCAAGTTGGTCCAAATCAGGATCTAAAATTATTATATTAAGTATTGTGCAGTAGCAAGTCTTTTCAATTGCACAGTATTGTGCAATGGCAAGAAATATCTAATTTCACAATATTGTGAAATAGCAAATTTTTTTTTAATTAAGAGTTATCTTTCTTTGTCCAGTATAGTAAGCAAGAAATATCTAGTTGTAAGATTTTTTTTTATTTGGAGTTATCTTTCTTTGTCCAGAATCAACTTAAATCTTTGTTATATACAATATACAATGTATATTCACTTTTTACTACCAACTGATAAATTTAAATAATCTTTACCATTCAGTGATAACAAGCAGTTTTTTTACATCATGTATTTAAATGAGTAGTAATTGTTGCAAACTCCATTAGAATATTTTAATTGAAATTTCATAAATAAAAAGAAAATTTCTTCAAACATTTTTTTGAGAGGATTAATATTCAACAGCATAGTGAATTGCTCTAAGAGAAAACAAAAAATTTAAGTTCATTTGAATACATTCATTCTGTGTCAGAAACCTATGCTGTGTCAACTATTTAATCACAATCCAAATTTAGAGCGGAATCCAGCTTGAATGTTGTGTCCATACTTGCCCCAACCGTTCAGGGTTCAACCTCTGCGGTCGTATAAAGCTACGCCCTGCGGAGCATCTGGTTTCTGCATGGAAACATTACATTCACTCTGTGGTAAAAGTTTTAGAATTTTAATAACTTTCTTAAACTATCATTGGTTTGTACCAAACTTGGACTGAAGCTTGTTTATGATCATAAGATAGTATCCAGAAGCAAATTTTGTAAAAAAATAAATCTATTTTTTCTGTATTTTACTTTTAAATGGACTTAGTTTTTCTGCGGGGAAACATTACATTCACTCTGTGGTAAAAGTTTTTAAAATTTAAATAATTTTCTTAAACTATCCTTGGTTTGTACCAAACTTGGACAGAAGCTTGTTTATGATCATAAGATAGTATCCAGAAGCAAATTTAAAAAATTAAAAATCCATTTTTTGCGTATTTTACTTTTAAATGGACTTAGTTTTTCTGCTGGGAAACATCACATTCACCTTGTGGTAAAAGTTTTTAAAATTTAAATAACTTTCTTACACTATCCTGGGTTGGTACCAAACTTGGACAGAAGCTTATTTATGATCATAAGATAGTATCCAGAAGTAAATTTTGTAAAAATAAAATTCTATTTTTCCTTATTTTAATTATAAATGGAATTAGTTTTTTCTGCCGGGAAACATTACATTCACTCTGTGGTTAAAGTTTTTAGAATTTTAATAACTTTCTTAAACTATCCTGGGTTGGTACCAAACTTAGACAGAAGCTTGTTTATGATCATAAGATAGTATCCAGAAGTAAATTTTGTAAAAAGATAACTCCGATTTTTCTGTATTTTACTTTTAAATTGACCTAGATTTTCTTCCAGTTAACATTACATACAGTCTGCAGTTAAAGTTTTCAAAACATTTATTAGATTCATTAACTATCCTTGATTTTTACCAAACTTGAACAGAACCTTCTTACAATCATAGGATAGTATCAAGAGGAATATTTTTATTGATTTTTTGCCTCATTTTTGTTGAGCCTGTGATTTACAGCAAAAGTAGGCTAGACACTGAGTTCCTCGGAACCCTTACAATATTTTATTGATTTCATGTGTTCAATGAACCATATAAAATATTCAACAAAATACTAATTTTCTGTTGCTATAGATATTAAAAAGAAAATGTGGTATGATTGCAAATGATACAACTCTCCACAAGACACCAAAATGGCTTGTATTAAGACTTTTTTAAAACCACTAAATCAAATATGCACGCTAATGAAAGTTTTCCTCTATGCATGAAAATTGGTAGACATGAAAATCAATGAAACCAAAGTAATATTGAGGCTTAACTTAAAGTTATATTATTTGTACATTTTACCTTAAATTGACATATTGTTAAGAGCAAGATATTTTAGACATGTGAAAAACAAATTTAATAAACTATTGCAAATTTCTTATGTTTAGATTAAACCCAGTGTGTTATACATAGATAAAGTAAATGAACTTTAAGCATGTGTAACTGGTAATATTGTCAATCAAGATAAGTAGTCTCTATAAATGTAAAACGTTTGATAAGATGATATAACAATATCATTACAGTAGGTGTCTTTTTTGCCAACAACATAAGTTTTAGACAAGAAAACAGAATGACAGTTGGAAGAATTGTAAAAAAAAAAATCAACTGACTTGTGTTAAAATATTTTTGGGTAGGCTGCATTAATGGTGGAAAGGTACATAATATTAAGTTTCTTTGTATTTAATTTTGGGTCATAGTTTATGAATTATTTACATGTTCAAAAATGGAAACCAATACTTGATTTATAAAATACTATTAAATTCTTTGCTTTAAGGCAATTTTTAGTAAAGTTAGAATGTAAATGACTTTATAATTTGTTATTGCAGTAGATATAGACAGAATGGAAATGACTTTATAATTTGTTATTGCAGTAGATATAGACAGAATGGAAATGACTTTATAATTTGTTATTGCAGTAGATATAGACAGAATGGAAATGACTTTATAATTTGTTATTGCAGTAGATATAGACAGAATGGAAATGACTTTATAATTTGTTATTGCAGTAGATATAGACAGAATGGAAATGACTTTATAATTTGTTATTGCAGTAGATATAGACAGAATGGAAATGACTTTATAATTTGTTATTGCAGTAGATATAGACAGAATGGAAATGACTTTATAATTTGTTATTGCAGTAGATATAGACAGTGTTGTTGGTGTAATGATACAGAAGTATAAGAGAAGTCATCCATTATCATCAGACAAAAAGTTATTGTTTAATTTCTTTGCTGGAATTGTATTACATCAAGAATATAAACAGAACGTTGGGTATGTATTCATATGGAATCACAAATGACCATTTATTCAAGTTCTTTAACCAACAAGAAAATATGCTGAACTGACATTTAAGGAATAACAGTACTGTAGTTGAAGAGTTGCCACCGTCAATTGTAGATTTGACGGTCGCAAATGCAGTTTTACTGGCGACGCGAAGCGGAGACAGTAAAACGGAGATTTGCGACCGTCAAATCAAAATTGATGGTGGCAACTCTTCAACTACAGTACTGTTATTCTGATTCTAATGCATTACAAAAAGAAAAAATACGATAAAACTTGAAAAAATGTCTAAATTTGTCAAATAAAAAAAAATCCTGGAAACTTCATGAATGATTTTGGCACAAAGACGTCATGGCTAAACGTGACGTCATACAAATGAAAACTTACAAACTGGTGGTTATTACGTTACCTTTAAGCTTCAAATTTGAATTAAATTACATTAAAACTGCAAATTCGAGGTAGGTGTTGTTTTATTTTCGATAATATAGTAGTAATCGAACATTTGTTGATTCATCAATTTAAAATGACGGGTCTATCCTTAGTTACACTTGGTCAACTGTGGATTTGACGGCAACTTTTAGCCAATGAAAAAAATTGTTACATCCAAATTGCATTAGAATAAGATATTGGCAATTTGCATGTTGTATTTCAATTCAGTAAACTGGCTTTCTTTGTGTTGTTTTTGTAGTAAAAAAGATAATATAAACTATTTTGTAAGATATTTTTTTATCATTGGCATATATTGGTATCATTAATACATTTATGATCTATCTTGATGATCTGATCGGTTGTTAGCATGGCATCTTTGAAACATTTATGACCATCTTTTAGACCTTTATGATCTCTCTCCTTAAACTGTTCAGTTGTAGAAATAGTCTCTTTGAATCTGCATGCATATATGATCTATCTATATGACCTGTTGTAGATCTGATATTATTGATACATTTATGAACTCCTTACCTGCCCTTTTCATTGATATGGTTAGTAGTAACCAAGAGATGGCAACACATATTTTGAGAGTGATGAAAACAGCGGCTTGTCAGAATTGTTGGATTTTGTTACAACAGCTCAACAAGTTTATCTGTAAAACTGTAGGTTAGTATTATAAAGAAGCTATTGATAAAAATAATAATGGGGTAGATGCTTATGATTCTAAAATTATGAGATGCATAATTGCCAATGAGACAACTATCCATCAGAGTCCAAATGTATTTATGACACAGAGACTGCATCAAATAATGTACAAACAAGAAAAAAATATCATATTAAAAAAAAAAAAGGATTGCCAATTTTCTGAAAGATCTTCAATGAAAAAGCTTACCAGTCTTGCTTTGCTTTTGAGTTCATGCAAACCCCTCAATTTTGTATTTTACTTTGCTTTATCTCCTTGATCAGTTGATGAGATTTAAACATAACTCAAATAATGTTGCACAATTGTATTTAAAAAATGATTAGTTGTTGGTTTGTAACTTCATTTATCCATAATAAGAAGGTTTTCTATGAATAAACATATGGATGGATTTCCAATACTATAGAATATGTTAAAAAGATATTCATAAAGTTACAGGGTTGGTCTGTTAGCATTTATTTACAAGTTAGAACAAATCTTTATTCCAAACATGACTTGACATTGATTCCATAGAATGGTATATTATATAATTTGCTGAGTTGACACATTATTGTTCACACCTATTTGTAGAAACTGGAGATATATTTAAGATTGATCTTCTGTCTCAAAAGAGTTTACTGGAGCTGGTGTTTTATGTACCTCAATTACAGAAGAGTTCATTAAAGGTGTATGCTAATCTTGTGAGAAATGAAGTCTTCCCTATTCAGTCCGCTCTTTATATTCTGCAGATTATTCATCATAGGTATGCTAGTATTGTTAATTGAAATAATATTTCTGGTACTAATTTTCTCTTCCATCAAATTTACATTTCATAATTTTTCACAGATTTTTAAGACAAGAATACATGTTATTAAGTAACTGAAGAATCTTATGTAAAAAAACCAAAAAACAACATGTTACAAATTTCATGCGTCTGATGCACTTTTCTAGATTAACCATCACCAGGAACCACACTTCTTTCTATGAAGACTCACATTCAAGTTTCTAATTAGTCTTTTCTTGTAATTCCATATGTCTTTGAATTTACTTTCAGTTAAATAGAAAAAAATGCTATTAATGTCAATAAGTATCTAAGAAAGAGTCTATATGATTTATAGTATTATTATATTGAAGCTGCTTGCTGTTCATATAAATCTATATTATAATCAGGTATTCCAAGTTGGATCATACACCCAATGGAGATGGTGAATATATTAGTTTTATGATGAGTGTTCTACTTGGTGAGTATTTACTCTATAGTTTGCTAATGAAAAATTGGGTAACTGTTTCATTAGAATGTAAACAAAATGGAGAAGAGACAACATAAAGTTACATCTAGCATTAGACATTACTTTGATCCCTTTAATGACCGTATTATAACTGTATATTCACCTTTACAATTTTCAAATGTAGTTATGTGTTTATGCACACAAATATTGTAAAAAAAAAAAAAAAAAAAAAATTCTTTCAAAACATGTCCTGTGGCTTATTTTGAGTGTAAAAATGTCCATCAGATAAACCCTACCATTCATGCTCATTTGAATGAAAATTGAAATAAAAAAAAAAATACATAAGTTTTTTAAGAGTATGAAGAAGCATAGATATAGCACTTCAATGTAGTCTACTATGAAGTTGTGATCACATCAACTTGAAACTATATTTTAGGAGTAATTGATGGTAAGAAAGAAGACAGATATGGAGGTGAAATCAATGAGGCTGCAGCAAACATATTTCTAACAGAAAGTAAACAATGGGAGAGAACTCTTGTTCTTTCAGAGGTAAAACAAAATTACAAATTGATGTATATAAATATTAGATTTAAACTGTATCAATACAACAAATATTAAATTTTAAGTTTTGCTATGGTATATATATGTATCATTTTTCCTTGTCTGTTGTAAACATAACATGTTTTTTTCTCTCTCACAAATACGTTTAAAAATACAACAAGAGAAAAGAAATGTTTAAATTCTACAACTCTCATAGAAACTGTGAAATGTAAAAAATGCTATATATTTTGGTCTACTACACATGATTTTAAACAAGTCTACCAAATATGAGAGGTATCAGTCTCAGAGAAGTTGTATTCACTAGGTATAATTGTGTTGCAATAGTTGAAAAGTAAAAAAATGTGACATTACTCCAGTATAAAGGTTTTATAATCAATATGATGAAATAGTATGGTCAACTATATATGATGACAAACAATCTGTCTAAAGTTAAGAGCTTTCTGTCAAATGGTGTTAGAGGCATTGCCTTTACAAGGTGTCAATGTAATTATATAGTGCTCAAGAGTAAAGAAATGGTCCCATATAATCCTGTAAAATTGTCATACAAAGTGACGGTAAGCTCAACCACACATGACAAAGAACAGTATTACCAAGTATGAGAGTATCAGAGAAGTTGGATTAACAATTGTGCCATTGTGTATTGTAACAAAAGTAAAAACAAATGTGTAAGTCTTACAACTCCTGTAAAACAGACCTAATCGAAATAGAATATATTATGGTGAAGTGGGAGAAAATAGCTAATAATTTACCAAGTATGAAAGCTGTCTTTCAAACAGTCTTTGGGTATTTTTATGATTCTGAGGTACAGACAAATAAACAGACATACATTCATCCTCCGGGCAAAGGGAATAATTATCTTGATTTTTTTTAGGCAGTTAGTTCACATCTTACCCAGTATGGTGACCAGGAACAAATGGTACAAATTTTGTCAGGATTTTTGCAAGTAAGTTTATTATGTTGTGTTTCATGTTTTCAACAAAGTTTGTCAATGCTTCACAGGACAGAAGAGATATTAACTTAATGATTGAGGATATTTTGGTGTATTATATTTCAATTTCAGTAGAAAACATGTCTCAAGATAGGCAGTAAGGATATGACACTTTCTTTACTGCTGACCAGTTGGGGCAATATGCGCAATTGATTCTCCATAGGCCATAATGGTAACGTTTTCTTCTGTTGCTCAGCCCATATCGTAAACTTGTATATGTATGATGGCTTGTTTCGAAGCTGAGACATTTTTACATATGTGGTTAAATTTTTGGGGTACGAAGTGTGATTCATTTTTGTCGAGCCTTCGACTTTAGTCGAAAAAGCGAGACTAAGCGATCCTACTTTCCGTCGGCGTCGTCGGCGGCGGCGTCCACAAATATTCACTCTGTGGTTAAAGTTTTTGAAAATTTAATAACTTTCTTAAACTATACTGGATTTCTACCAAACTTGGACAGAAGCTTGTTTATGATCCTAAGATAGTATCCAGAAGTAGATTTTGTAAAAATAAAATTCCATTTTTCCGTATTTTACTTATAAATGGACTTAGTTTTTTCTGCGGGGAAACATTACATTCACTCTGTGGTTAAAGTTTTTGAAAATTTAATAACTTTCTTAAAATATACTTGATTTCTACCAAACTTGGACAGAAGCTTGTTTATGATCATAAGATAGTATCCAGAAGTAGATTTTGTAAAAATAAAATTCCATTTTTTTCTATATTTTACTTATAAATGGACTTAGTTTTTCTGCGGGGAAACATTACATTCACTCTGTGGTTAAAGTTTTTTAAATTTTAATAACTTTCCTAAACTATCCTGGGGTTGTACCAAACTTGGGCAGAAGCTTGTTTATGATCATAAGATAGTATCCAGAAGTCGATTTTGTAAAAATAATTTTTTTTTTCCCCGTATTTTACTTATAAATGGACTTAGTTTTTCTGCGGGGAAACATTACATTCACTCTGTGGTTAAAGTTTTTAAAATTTTAATAACTTTCTTTAACTTTCCTAGGTTTGTACCAAACCTTGGACAGAAGCTCATTTATGATCATAAGATAGTTTCCAGAAGTAAATTTTGTAAAAAGATAACTCCATTTTTTCTCTATTTTACTTTAAATGGAATTAGATTTTCTTCCAGTTAACATTACATACAGTCTGCAGTTAAAGTTTTCAAAACATTTATTAGATTCAATAACTATCCTAGATTTTTACCAAACTTGGACAGAAGCTTCTTACAATCAAAAGAAAGTATCAAGAGGAATATTTTTATTGATTTTTTCCTCATTTTTGTTGAGTCTGCGATTTACAGCAATAGTAGGCGAGACACTGGGTTCCGAGGAACCCTTACAAATTTTTCCGTAATTTAGCAAACCCCGAGTATCCTTTTGCGATGTGGCTCCTCATGGTAAAAAATCCCAATTTTAACACAATAAGTTCTTTGAAATTTTAATACTTCGAACACATTTCATAGCTCCATGGTTTTTACACATTTATTCTGTGTTCCCTTACTTTCTAAATTAACACTAATGGTTCAGCTCAGTCATTTGTTTTTCATAGAAATGTGTCAAATATCACTACACAGAGATTTTTTGCTTACACATGACTTTTGTGTTCATCATTTCAAGGCGCATTAGGGGTATTGTCCCAGTTACTTAAAGGTGAGCTCTGAATCAATCTAAGTAGCCCTAACATTTTACAGGAACATGAATTTTGTAGGAAGTAGTAAAGAGTATATGCAGGTTTATCCTGATAAATGATTTTTCATATTTATAAGAGCAAATATTCCATATAAGAACATAAGGTTTTGAAATAATCTTTTGAAATTCATTGTATAGTATCAATAGACTTGTGTGATGTGCTTGAAACACACTTAATATAGAAAGTTTGTGGTTAATAGATGTGTTTTACCAACCACATTTATAGTAAACAAATACCTGACTCACATTGATAACTATATCAGTAATATTTCAGTAATTCTGACTGATTTTTGCATTGTTGAAATATGAAGCTTTAAAATACTAAATTGAGTTAAAAATATATTAATTTTTGTGTTGTAGAAATTGGATTCAAGTTATACAGATAGTAATCTTATTTCACTGATGATTTTGTCCAATCAAATGGAATTTTACAACTATCCAGTTACATCTGCTTTAACAGAAAGTATTGTACCAAATTTCTGGGTATTTTGTAAGAAAATAATAGCAACAAGGAACATCTTGTTGAATAATTCGCTGGATGAGTTTAGAAATGGATGCACTTCTGTTTTACAAAAGATGGTGGAATCTGTTTGTTGCATGGAGAATGGTTTATGTTTATTGGTTAAAATTCTGAAAGAAAACCTCCTTGGTAAGTCCTGTTTAAAAAACTATTAAAAAATATAAATCCATTGTAAAGGCGGGAGACTTTTTATGTCAAGTTTTATATAATTGTGATGGATGAAAAACTATTATATTAATAGATGACATCATCATTAATATCGAATGTGATGTCTTGATACCAATAGGATTCATAGGGGTCACTACATGGTGGTGTTTAAACCTATTACAGTATCATTTATATACCTGGCATGCAATTAATGCTGATAACAGACATACCCATATTTTATGAACATAATAATATAAAAGATGTATTTGATAGATGTATCATACTTTTTGATTTTTGAATTCAAAGTGCAGAAGAAATTCCTCCATTTGCCAAAGATAATATTTTTAGGTCAAAATGTGACAATTTTGTTTACAATTGAAGAAATCACATACATCAATAAATTACAGAATTAAAATACAACAGTGGCTTACCTTTGTTACAGAAATATTAATATAGAATTTTACACAATCAGATTAATCAATACAAAATAAAATAGATATTATAGTACAGTCAAACCTGATTAAACCGGACCCTGAATAAACCGGCTTCCTGTACATTCCGGCCGAAAATGAAAGTCCCATTTTTTCCCCTTCAAAGTCTTTGTTAAAATACCCTTAGTAAACCGGACCCTGTGTATTCCGAATTCCGGTCTTATTATGAAGTCCCAATACTCTTAATTACATTAATTATTACCTGTCAAAACCGGTTTGTCTAATTAATTTCACTGATCGATATGCAATCAAAACATAATTGTTTATACAATATGACTTTTCAGGATAATCAATTAGTCAGGTGTTAAACTGTGAAGTGAACTTACAATCGTACAGTAGTGAGCTGTATTGTTTATTGAAACATTATAAACGTGTCAATTAAATGACAAGACAAACCGAATATATCTCGGATTTAACTTACGTTTTGTAACTTGGATAAACAAATTTAAATCGCAGCCTAAGAAATTTACAACGTGATGTCGAAACCCTGGGTTCCCTGCTGTGAACCCCTACACAAATGACCTTGATAATGAAAAACACCCGGATGACAACAATCAATGGGTATAGTACACTGTACGACAACGTTTCAATAGTGTTGAAATTACGTTTGATAATATTCTGGTTTTTTAATCGGCCATTCTAACATTTCAAATAAATGATCATGGAAGTAAATCGAAACTCTCGTCTCACAATCCAAACAACGCGAGCATTAGGATGCAAATGTTAACAATGGAAAACGAAGTAAAAGTATTTCAATTGATCAGATATTCTTTAACATCAAAGAGAACTTTTATATGCAAATTATCGGACGTCATAAGTCATTAACTTCCGGTCGATACGGAAACCTGAATAAACCGGCTCACTGTCCAAACCGGCCCCTTTTCATAGTCCCGTAGCCGGCCGGTTTATACAGGTTTTACTGTAACCACTGAATATTTAAGTTAGTTGTTTCTGTTTGGTTAAGTTTACAATTTATTACAAAAATAATAGTATCTAAATATTTGGCTTATGTTAAATGTTTATCACTATATTAAAAAACAGATAAGAAAACAAACCATTTGGAACTGAAGAAAGTTTGTCAAACTGGTTCACTCTGGATATGCCACTATGCCAACTGGATAGACAGATTGAAAACTCCTGCCAATGTGATTCCTGAAATAACAACAACAGTTTCTTTAATTCAGGTAACTCATCTTTACTGGCCAATTCATTACTTATTCTTCATCTTGAAATAAATTTTGGACAATATTACTGTCAATCTAAAAAAATAAGAATAAGAATAATGACTAGTGATGCATTCAAACTACAAGCTTTACATTTTCACAGCAATTATAAGTAGTTTGGCCATATAAAGGTTTGAATGAACTACTTATACATTTAATTTTTTTATGCCCCACCTACGATAGTAGAGGGGCATTATGTTTTCTGGTCTGTGCATCCATTCGTCCGTTCCAGACCTGCCAACTATCCCGATTTTCGCGGTATCATCCCGATTTTTACCCCTCAACCCGAATCCCGATATCGGGATTGTAAAATTGGTCAAAATCCCGATTTTCAATAAATATACCCGAAAAAATTATTTTTTACCGATTTTGAAGTTTTTCTGATCAATTTTAAAAAATCAATCATTTTACCTGGGGACATATTATGACATGTAAATGACCCTACGCTAATCAACAGTCACAACAGGTGTCATAATTAGTGGTTGTATGTAATCAGATTACCTAATGGGTCGTAACAATCCTCAAAATTAATTTGTATAAATTTGGTCAAACCAGAGACATGTCAAACAGCCTTTCAATTTTAATCAATTTATCATACAAGCACAATTTGCAACATTTGCCGTAGTTCCACAGCAAAATCATGATTAATTGAAAGATGAGAACTGTAAAGAACTCTCAAGAAAGCATTGTTTATCTTGAAAATTGTTTAATTTTTGAAACCAGACATCGTGTGTCTGTTGATCTAAAATCGACGCCATTTTGTATACACTTCTACTGTGTTTACTGTATAAGCTTCCACAGGTAAGAGCACCTCTGAATACAAAGAAAGATAACTCAAATTTAATCCATTTTCTCATTGATACTGATATAAAAACCATGAGTAAGACTAAATCAAAATCTGTCTTCATCTTTCTTACTTTAGGTCATGTAGTTTTAGGTGTTTTGAGTCAAGGTTCATAGATGAGAAGGTCTTTGGAGGGGGAAAGGGGGGGTCTCTACTTTGAAACCTTTATTTTTAATGCCATTTTCTCTATTTCTCAGTTATTTTGTCAATTTTAAAATTTAATAGTACAAAAATCATGCAAATAAAAGTAACCAAGGCCTACAAGCTCATCATTAGTATACCAAAAGAAAAAAGAAGAGAACTTAGACTATTTTAGGAGTAAAAAACAATGCTCACAGAAAAGTCGCTAAAATTGTAACCCTTAAAAATCTTGTCGCGCGCTAAATCCCCCATGGAGATTTTCAAAAGTTGGCAGGTCTGCCGTTCGTTCAGGTTAAAGTTTTTTGTCAAGGTAGTTTTTGATGAAGCTGAAGTCCAATCAACTTGAAACTTAGTACACTTGTTGCTTATGATATGATCTTTCTAATTTTAAAACCAATTTGGACTTTTGACTTCAATTTCATGGTCCACTGAACATAGAAAATGAAAGTGGCAGTTTCAGGTTAAAGTTTTTGGTCAAGGTAGTTTTTGATGAAATTGAAGTCCAATCAACTAGAAACTTAGTACATATGTTCCCTATAGTATTATCTTTCTAATTTTAATGCCAAATTAGATTATTACCCAATTTAACGGTTCATGGAACATGCAAAATGATAGTGCGAGTGGGGCATCCAGGTACTTTGGACACATTCTTGTTTTAACTCAAATGAATATTGAAAAATTGTAGGATAAATATTTTCAGACATACAATCAATTAAAAAAACTTGAAATAGAGGTATAGTTGTGTGCATGGGCATAAAAAGTGCAAGGAAATTTTTAGTTAAAATACACAACAAGGTTCCACTGTAGAAATTGAAAAAAAATTACACAGCAAATATTAGAAATAGAGAAATAAGAAAGACATATACAAGTGATAATGACCAGAATTGTCAATAGTTTCCTTATAAAAGTTTTTATTCTTAAATCTTTCTCTCTATATATAAGAAAATGTGGTATGAGGGCCAACACTCCATCCAAGTCACAATTTGTATATACATGTTTTATATTTTATGGTATTACCTGTAAAATTATAATAGACAGATAGACATTTAAAACAGATCGAATTGTATTTCAATTGAACTGAAACACATGAAAGATGCCACAATCTTTGCTGAATGGTTTTAATTTTTGCATATTCTCCGTTGAATAAACTCATCATAGATGCCAGGACTAAATTTAGTATATAGGCCAGACGTGCATTTCGTCTACATAAGACTCATCATTGATGCTTGAATCTAAAAAAGTTAAAAAGGCCAAATAAAGTACATGTTGAAGAGCATTGAAGACCAAAATTCCTAAAAGTTTTGCCAAATACAGCGAAGGCAATATATGCCTGAGGTAGAAAAGCCTTAGTACAATGTATTTCAAAAAATTCAAAAATTTGTAAACAGTAAATTTATAAAATATAACCATATCAATGACAATTCTGAGTTATACTGGCTTTTTTTGTCATTAATGCAGTTTACTGCATTTTATTCTATTAATACTAATAAAATATTATCATGTTTCAGAAAACCTATCCTGAGCTGAGAGAACAACAGTGGTGGTCAGATTTATCTTTCCTTGTGTCAAGACTTAAAATATAAATAAAATATATAAGTAAACGATTTCATTCCTGAATCCATGCAATATATCTTTGGAAAATAGCAATCTTTTACACTTTTTCCAATAAACGTAAGAGAGCAGTATTTTCTTTATGGAAACAATAATAAATTTATGCTATCTTCTATTTTTAAGGACAGTACACAAAAATTAATTGACCTACGTACAGGGCTTCCAAAATTTTTCTGAGCCAGCCGGACATTTTATATCTGATTTGGATTTTAATCCCTAAGACTAAGTCACAAAAGGCAATTATGGTAATCAGATGGCCATCCCTATGATTGACATTAGATTAAAAACGATATTAAACTTTACTTTGATATAAATTTGATGTTCTGACAAAAACTATTCAAATTGGCATTGCATCATTCAAAGTGTGCATATCAGCGTGCTCATATCTGCTTTAGACTTTATTTGTGCAAAATGAGATTGTCTAGAACTTTATTTTCGTTTATAAAGTCACATTTTTCAAAACTGGATGTTGACTTGACAATGGTAAAACATGGACCATAAACGGGTATGTAAAATCCATGTACGTTTCCTTTACATAGCACGACTGAGCAAAGAAGCTCTTTCCACGTTATTTCTTCAACAAAATACTTGAAATGAACGTCAGATACAGGTATCAATGATAGTTTTAGCATTTTTGAAGAAATGTAGGATGCATAATTGAATTTCCCACCTGTGCACATGCGCACACGTGTTCTAGTTCATTCAACGTAGTTCTGACGATTTTTCATTTAAAACCTTTTTAAATGTTTCATCAAATCATGTTTATAAATGTATTTATTATAATTTTCATCTTTTGGACTAAATCAATTAGATACAAACCACTGAAATGTACGAAAATAATTGTGAATGGACCGAATAATTTATACGATGTCCGGTACTGAAAATAGTTTACCTGTCACCTGAACAGGTAGTTTTCAGCTATCCAACAACTAATTAGCCTTGATTAAAATTAGAAAGTATTGAAGTAGGGGTTGTTTTGATAGTAATTAATCATCATGTCACTTTTATGACTGGAAATGTATGGCTGTTAAAGACAAAAGTTTGGGTAAAAAATATCCTGAATTTATGTATTAAAATGACCAAAAAAGCCTTTGAAACTAAAAAGTAGATGACCGTTTCATGCTTTGCCCAGCCGGACTTTTACCGGACATTATACAAATGACAGGAATATATGACCGTTTTGGAAGCCTTGCCTACCTAGTGTAATTGTAAGGTGGTCAGCAGATACATTTGAACTTAGTGATAAGATATTGTCTGGGAATTTTGTGTTTGCTCTTCTAAAGTTCAGTTTAAAGGAATTTACAACAATTCATCTGAACCCATAAGGATGATTTTTTTTTTTTATTCAGCAACAATGGGGATAATTAATGTTACATACATACTTTCAAAAACTAGTTTCTGTTTACTAAATTTCAAGTTTGTCACAACCAAAAGGTAAGAAAATAATACACAATGCTTATTGCCACAAAACATAGATTAAAGTCGAATTTGGGTGGCGTCACTTTCACCATTCTATGCAAGCCGAGACATAATGTATGTGCTATAGAAATTTTCAATTTATTTGTAATTTTTTAATAAATGATCGTTTTCAATCTTGCATAAAATAGACAGTTTTGCTAGACAAGAGTTTTGATACGATTCTTATCTTCTTTTCACCCTTGGCAGATAAAGTCAGAACTTGGATCCACAAAGTAAAGATTTTCATTGGTCGCAGTTAAACAGATAAACAATTACCGCCATATTTAAACATTAGATAATTAATCATTTTCTTGAAATTCTTGGTAGTTTTGCATGTGCAAATGTAGGATTACAACATATATATGTAGTTTTTGCTTTACGCACATTGTAAACACTGGACAAAGCCATTTTTACACCTCAAAAACTTCAGATAGTACAGGTTTTGTCATTGGTTCTGAATGATGAAGTCAGAGTGGGTGTGGTCTATATCTTTTGACAGATGACACTACATTTTACACTAATTCTGTCTTAACCTTGCAAGGGTGAAGAAGTCAGTAGTAGGATTGCAGCCCTTGGTAGTGGGAGATCTGGAAATTTTTGATAAGAAAGGGCCACCTACAGTCATGTCCCTATATAATCAACCAAGGGGGAGGTGCAGGGCCATATGCCCCCTCTAAATCCTACTCTGCTTGGCTACTGGAGATTAAAATGTGATGTTGTAAGATAGTCAATAAGAACTATGGAACAAGAGTCAAAATGGAATGTATTTTAAAAGAATTTGTAAGTCACCATTCTGCCTTTCAACAATGAGCAATACCAATACTGTTTAGTCAGATATCAAATGTCAAGACAAAAATGACACAATGCGAAACAATTCAAATGAAAAAAAACAAGAATCTGATTTATGACACAAAAGAGATTTACCGGCCATTAACCTATGACAAACATTGAGATGCAGGCTCCTTAATTCTGGTAGACACGCTGAATACGATGTGTTTGTGAGCACTCAATCTTCCACTCATCTTCGCTAGCCAAGGGTTACGATCCACTCCCGCTCTCTTCAGCCTTGGCGGATTGAGATAAAATTTCTGAGACCCAAGGTAAGGATTTTATTGGTGAAGAGAGCGGGAGTGGATCCTAACCCTTGGCTAGCGAAGATGTCTTCCACTAACCTAGGACAGTAGTACAACATAAGAGCAAACTGTTAAAATTGGTTTGAAATGGCTTGACAAATCAGATTTGTACTAAGCACAAAAAACAATGCCAACTGAAACAAACAAAGGTTGGAATTGAATTTGGCAACCTTTTTGTGAGTCCTTTAAATGGCAATAAGCTTATAGTCTTGACTAATAAAACGGATACTCTTTAATTTTGAGATCATTGCTTAAGGCTTTTTACAGTCCCCTCCAGATGAAGTCAAAGGGGACTTGAGTTTGCAATCTTGTCAGTTTTCCACACTTTTTTTCTTTCATGTCTGAAGATATTGATTTGATAATTGGTATAAAGGTTTATCAAGACAATTTAGAGATAAAATTTGAATTTGTTCAGGTTTGACGATTTTGTGCAGATTTATGGTCCTTAGACTTGGAAAGTTCACTTAAATAATCAGTTTTCCTCCCCTTTTTATGCCCCAACTATGATAGTAGAGGGGCGTTATGTTTTCTGGTCTGTGCATTCGTTCGTCCGTCTGTTCATCCCGTTTTGTAAGTTTTTGATGAAGTTGAAGTCCAATCTACTTCAAA
This sequence comes from Mytilus trossulus, assembly GCF_036588685.1. NCBI lineage: Eukaryota > Metazoa > Mollusca > Bivalvia > Mytilida > Mytilidae > Mytilus > Mytilus trossulus. The sequence continues at coordinate 4,693,373 of NC_086374.1, forward strand.
CTTAGTACACATGTACCCTGTGATATGATCTTTCTACTTTTAATGCCAAATTAGATTTTTGACCCCAATTTCATAGTCAACTGAATACAGAAAAAGATCGTGCGAAGTGTCAGGTTAAGGGGGCTCGCGGGTCTAAATCATTTTTTTGTCGAGCCTGCAACTTTTGTTGCAGAAAGCTCGACATAGGGATAGTGATCCGGCGGCTACGGCAGCGGCGTTAGCTAACTTCTTAAAAGCTTTATATTTTAGAAGCTAGAAGACCTGGATGCTTCATACTTTGTATATAGATGCCTCATGTTACGAAGTTTCCATCAGTCACATGTCCAATGTCCTTGACCTCATTTTCATGGTTCAGTGACCACTTGAAAAAAAAGTTCATATTTTTTGTAATGTTGAATTCTCTCTTATTATGAGTAATAGGATTATTATATTTGGTATGTGCGTACCTTGCAAGGTCCTCATACCCGTCAGACAGTTTTCACTTGACCTCGACCTCATTTCATGGATCAGTGAACAAGGTTAAGTTTTGGTGGTCAAGTCCATATCTAAGACTGGCAGGTGTCATCTGACCTTGACCTCATTTTCATGGTTCAGTGGTGATAGTTAAGTTTTTGTGTTTTGGTCTGTTTTTCTTATACTTTATGCAATAGGTCTACTATATTTGTTGTATGGAATGATTGTAAGGTGTATATGTCTAGCAGGCAGATGTCATTTGACCTTGACCTCATTTTCATGGTTTAGTGGTTATAGTTAAGTTTTTGAGTTTTGGTCTTTTTATCTAATATTATATGCCAAAGGTCAAATATATTTTGTGTATGGAAATATTTTATGATCTATATGTCAGTCCTGCACCTTTTATTTGACCATGACCTTTATTTCACAGTTCAATGCACAACTTGTTAAGTTTTTGTGTTTTGGTCTATTTTTCTTTAACTTTAAGTAATAGGTCAACTATATTTAATGTGTGGAAGCATTGTTAGCTGTACATGCTGCCTGGCATGGTTCCTCTGACCTTGACCTCATTTTCATGGTTCATTGGTCTTTGTTTATCTATCTTGGTTAATGTTAAGTTTATGTGACAGTTGTAATAAAGCTTTTTACTTAGGACTATCAACATAATACCAATGATTAGTTAAGAAGGCGAGACATTTCTGTGTGTGCACTCTTGTTTTATTTAAGATAGGATATCGCTATATTTTTTTCTATAAATGAACTATAAAAGAAAACTGAAATAAAAAAATTGGGGTCACCGTTCATTTACGCTCACAATCTGCCATCGAAAGAAGCATACATTTTTGTAAACGTCCATTTTTCTGTTGACCTAATAGGAGAAATAGAGGTAAATAAAGGCAACAGTAGTATACCGCTGTTTAAAACTCATAAATCCATGGACAAAAAAACAAAATCAGGGTAACAAACTAAAACCGAGGGAAACGCATTAGATATAAGAGGAGAACAACGACACAACACCAAAACGCAAAACACACAGAAACAGACCAAGCATCAGACAAAATCCCACGAGAATAACAAATATAACATCTAAACTAAAAACATGAATTTGGGATAAACGAGTACCGTGCCACGTCTTATATTTTAATATCTCAAAAATAAGAGAAAACAAACGAAACAACATTAAAATGCAACACACACAGAAACAAACAATAATATAACAACAAGGATCCGGAAATTTGTTCACCTAATTTCGGTCATTTTCATACAAATTAAAAGTTGATACCCCTTTTCAAAAGATGATTGCCAAAATCACATTACTGCATGAGACTCATTATGAGTATGCTCATACTCGATCGTCATGTTCGTAGCATCAACAAACTTGTTTCACTGTTGCATCGCATTTACTTCATGATTTGTCCTACCATTTCCCAAAAATCGATCAAGGGCAATTAAGGGAAGGCAGCAGTTTAAAAATAAAATGATTTTAATGACTCAAAACGATAATATTCTCAGTTATCGCTTACGTTATAATAATAATGACCATCTTCCTGACTTGGTACAGGACATAACGATAAAAAAAGAACTAATTTACAGAAATAGCTTAAATTTTACAATTATTTAGTTTATGTACAGCTTATTCGAAAACAACAATAAAATATATAGGTCACCGATGAGTTAAAACAGATATTTCAATTTTAGTGCCTAAAAATGGCATTTTTGCACCAAATGGAGATAATTTGGAGCTTTTTCAATGATATCTACATTTTCAAAGTCAACTGGGGCCAACACAAATTGAATTTTTGGAAAGATTTTTTGTACCATATGATAAAGTAACAACTACTAAAGGTAATAAATAAAATTTGTAATGAAAAATAAATGTTTAATTTTTTTCTGAAAATTTTATACCCGCGAGCCTCCTTAAAGTTTTTGGTCAAGGTAGACTAGTTTTTTGAAGTTGGTCTACTAAACATAAAAAATGATAGAGGGAGTCGAGCATCTGTGTACCATGGACACATTCTTGTTTTCATCATGCTTGAAAATGGATATTTAGTACATAGTTCTACAGTCATAACAAGTTACAGATCAAGTTTGAATTGTGTTCCTGTCTAATGATAGTGTGTAGAATTATAGTATATATACTAGTATATATATATATGAGATCCAAATTGATGTTAGCAGGTACTTTACAATCAACAGATTTTATAGTCAATTGTTAAATAGAATTACAAAGTTCCATGGGAAACAATTATGAATGCAGAATAATATTTGTGGTTGACTGAACACAATCATTGCCAATGGTCATTTACAGACAAGCACATGCAATAGTATATAGACGATTTTTTTTATGTCATAGATTAAATCAAAGATGAAGAACTTGACTATATTAGATACTAAAATTACACCAAGTGTGCTTACACACAAAACGTTGTATTGCCGAATCTTCCAAGTGCTCTTAGTGTCCTCTTTCTTAGTCATCAGTAACATCAACAATCAAATTTATCATGGAACTAAATAGAGGCAGTGTTAACTTGATATTTAAAACTTTGAACTCTATTTGAATAGCTTCCTTGTGAACAGCAGTAATCTATCATGGAAATCATGATAGGAAACGCAAGCCCAAAATATGTAATCCATATGCTACCTAGAAATGGAAAGATCACAATTGGGAAGCCGAAATCATCTTTTTTGTCATAAAGTTTTTATTTCTATCGACCTCGTTGTCATTATCAAGATGTACAAAACTATAAACGAAATACAAATAAGATATAATACAGTTGTATTTGTATTTCGTTTATAGTTTTGTACATGAATCAAGACATTAGTTTTCTCGTCTATTTGTTTTACATTTGCAATTTCGTCGGCTTTAATAGCTTATAGCTTATAATTATGGATATTGTATTTTCCCCTCATTGTTGAAGGATGAACGGTGACCTATAATTATTAACTTCTACTACATCTCCTTTATATATTCTATATCAATTGGTATATGGTGGAGAGTTGCCTTATTGACAATTTTACCTAATCTTCTTATGTTTCTATAACATTTGTATTCGTTGATCACATCTTGTACAATACCTGTACTTCATCATATAGCAGCAGCATGATGGTATTTTACGTTGCTGATTAACGGAAGAAAAAGACGAGAAGAATCAATACAATATTAGGCAATACACAATGGTAACAATTGGCTCAATATACAAAGACAATTCATAAAAGACATAAATATATAAACAAAGGCGGATCCAGGGAGGGGTCTGAGTCCGTTTTACCCAATTTAGATTATATTAGTTGTATTATATAATTTAATCGCATTTTAAATTTTCACTTCAGGCTATATCTTCTTCCAATGTAATTTTATTTGTTCTGAGGCGTACAAGAAGCTTTAAAACGCCTGGTATTTACATTTGTTTTGTTGTCGTGCCAAGACAATAAAATCATATCATGGAATTTTCATGGGGAAAATTTGGTTTATTATATAGGAAATGACTGGAGCCTCCCCTCCTCTTTACGAAAAGTTCTGGATCCACCACTGATAAATGGCACTTACATATAGTATCAAAATGTTATTTCAGCAAATAAGTGCTTGGTAGATCTTGGTTTATAATTAGTATTAAGATAATCTTTCTTAGTTTTCGCACCATAACTTTAGTATAGTAAATAGAAATCTATGAAATTAAAACACAAGGTTTATTAACAGTTTAGGAATTAGGGGCCCAAAGGGTCCAAAATTAAACTTTGAATAATTGGGATTCTTTGATATGTCGAATCTAACTATATATGTAGATTCTTAATTTTTGGTCCCGTTTTCAAATTGGTGTACATTAAGGTCCAAAGGGTCCAAAATTATACTGATTAAACTTAGTTTGATTTTAACAAAAATTGAATTCTTGGGGTTTTTTAATATGCTGAATCTAAACATGTTCTTAGATTTTTGATTATGGGCCCAGTTTTCAAGTTGGTCCAAATCTTGGTCCAAATTAAACTTTGTTTGATTTCATCAAAAATTGAATTCTTGGGGTTCTTTGATATGCTGAATATTAATTACCATATATTTATATGTTGGATATTGGACTATAAATGGTAAATGTCCAATTTAAATTTTTAAGTTTAAGTTCTTAGACCACATTTATTCTGTGTCAGAAACCTTTTTCCATGTTGTAATTCATATAGTGTGTTACTGGTTTCTAATTGGTGCATCATGCTGCTTACAAAAATATGTTAGAGTAATATGCAAGGAAAAGGTCTATAGTTTCCTGGGTTGTGGTTATCTCTTTCTTTTTAGATACAGGACTGTAAAGAATAAATGTGTGAATATTGTCTTGTTCTTATGTTGGATTGTGTAAGTAGATATGTCGGGTATATGGCTACACGATTGAACATGATTTTGTATATAGAAGGTGTGAGCTCTTATTCGCCTTTTCTCAAGAGTTGTCCAATTAAATGTTTGCCGCATTTCAGAAACATTTCAGAGCTGCCTAGTGTTATGGTAACTGTTGCAGGTGCACCTAGCTGCTATGCACTGGACCATATCAAGGTGGTGTGTTTAAATAATTTGTAATTTGGTATGTGGGTCTCAGAGGCAGCTGCTGTATTTTAGCTTTGGTCTACCTTTGCTGCTCGGCGCTAGACCATATCAAGGTGGTGTGTTTGTAATTTGATATGTGGGTCTCAGAGGCAGTTGCTGTATTTTAGCTTGGTCTACCTATCTGCTCGGCGCTAGACCATATCAAGGTGGTGTGTTTGTAATTTGATATGTGGGTCTCAGAGGCAGCTGCTGTATTTTAGCTTTGGTCTACCTAGCTGCTCGGCGCTGGACCATTTCAAGGTGGTGTGTTTGTAATTTGGTATGTGGGTCTCAGAGGCAGTTGCTGTGTTTTAGCTTTGGTCTACCATTGCTGCTCGGCGCTGGACCATATCAAGATGGTGTGTTTGTAATTTGATATGTGGGTCTCAGAGGCAGCTGCTGTATTTTAGCTTTGGTCTACCTTTGCTGCTCGGCGCTGGACCATATCAAGGTGGTGTGTTTGTAATTTGGTATGTGGGTCTCAGAGGTAGTTGCTGTGTTTTAGCTTTGGTCTACCTTTGCTGCTCGGCGCTGGACCATATCAAGGTGGTGTGTTTGTAATTTGGTATGTAGCATAATGTGGGTCTCAGATGCAGCTGCTGTATTTTAGCTTTGGTCTACCTTTGCTGCTCGGCGCTGGACCATATCAAGGTGGTGTGTTTGTAATTTGATATGTGGGTCTCAGAGGCAGCTGCTGTATTTTAGCTTTGGTCTACCTAGCTGCTCGGCGCTGGACCATATCAAGGTGGTGTGTTTGTAATTTGATATGTGGGTCTCAGAGGCAGCTGCTGTATTTTAGCTTTGGTCTACCTAGCTGCTCGGCGCTGGACCATATCAAGATGGTGTGTTTGTAATTTGGTATGTGGGTCTAAGAGGCATTTATTTAACTGTCTTCGAATTTATAGATGTAGTTCAACCTCATGTTCTTAAGTTGTTTTTGTCTGATGTTATCATCTGGTTCTACTACTGGTAGGTCAAATATAATTTTTCGATGTAATTTGAGGATATGCCTTTGATACGCAATTCTTTTTTATAATGTTATTTTTAATTTTTTGTATATTTATGTGGTCTTTTAACTTCGTATATAATAATTTTTAAGTTGTTAACAACCCAGGGTAGGTTTTTTTTTCTTGTTTGCGATTGTCTTCTTGGAACTGTTTTTCTTGACTTTCTGTGAATGTATTCCACAGATCATCACTATGCTTGGTATGCTGGTGAATATAAGATCAAGTGTTCTGTCTCCCCTATTGGTTTTTGTCGAGCCTTCGAAAAAGCGAGACATAGTGACCCTACATTCCTTCGGCGTCGTCGGTGGCGGAGTCCACAAATATTCACTCTGTGGTTAAAGTTTTTGAAAGTTTAATAACTTGATTTTTACCAAAATTGGACAGAAGCTTGTTTTTGAACATCAGATAGTATCCAAATGTAAATTTTGTAAAAAAAAATAACCATTTTGTATTTTACTTATAAATGGACTTAGTTTTTCTGCCGGGAAATATTACATTCACTCTGTGGTTAAAGTTTTTTTTTTAAATTTTAATAACTTTTTAAAACTTTTACTTGATTTCTACCAAACTTTGACAGAAGCTTGTTTAATATCATCAGATAGTATCCAAAAGAAAATTTAGTAAAAAGAAAATTCCATTTTTTCCGTATTTTACTTATAAATGGACTTAAATTTTCTGTCAGGAAACAACAAATTAACTCTATGGTTAAAGTTTTTAAAATTTTAATAATTTTCTTATACTATTTTAGATTTGCACCAAACTTGGACAGAAGATTGTTTATGATCAAAATCTAGTATCTAGAAGATCCATAAACTATCCTGGATTTTTACCAAACTTGGACAAAAGCTTCTTCCAATCAAAAGATAGTGTTAAGAGGAATAATTTTATTGATTTTTCCCTCATTTTTGTTGAGCCTGCGATTAACAGCGAGACACTGGGTTCCGTGGAACCCTTACGATTTTTTATAAATCTGCTCAAATAAATGTTCATTCATGATGTTAAGAAGTTGTTTGAACTTAATGTCTTGTTTATTAGTGATAGCGCATGGGATATCCCAGTTCATGAGGCCAAAATTAAAGTTGCCATCTAAGAATCATTGTAGATATTGCATTTTATATTTATGCGATCCAGTGAAATTTAACTTGTTCAAAGATGGCTGTCCCATTATCATGCAGATGGAGGTCGATAACAACTTTCAACAATTAACTTTCTGGCGTTTGTCATATTCATTTCATGATTTGTACCCACATGAGAAATAGACTCTGAGTCTGTTTGTAGATCTCTGATTTCTTCACTGATAGTAATTTAAGTTTAATTTGTTGTTACTAGTTTTCAACAAGTAAACAATATTTTTATCCGGCTTAGAGGTCGATCTTTAAAAATTCCTATTCACAGTATAGTCTATTATTGGGAAAATTCTGATCATAATACAGGGGCGGATGCAGGAATTTTCGAAAGGGGGGTGCTAACCCAGGGCAAAGGGGGGTGAAAAACATATGTCCCGATACAAATGCATTGATCGGCAAAAATAAAGGGGGGTGCGCACCCCCGGAACCCCCCCTCTGGATCCGCCACTGATAATATGTCTTTATTGAGGCAGGTCTCTATAGATACATATGATGATTATTGTCAGGTTTAGGTGATATCAAGATTTCTAGGAATTCTTGTCTTTTTTTAAGTGATCAAATAATTGATGCTTCGGAATATATTTTCAGAACGGGTGTTTCTCTTTTTTACACTGAGTTCGTTTGACATGTCTGAGGACCTGTTTTTTAAGGTGTTAATGATGCTATAGATACGTCAAGTCTGATGCCTAGACTGAAAAGTTTGTCCGGCATTAGCCATATATATAATGCCAGGATACAACTGAATCCTCGGTTTATATCGATAGCGGTAATTTTTGCATGATTTGGTCTCCGTTGTGGAGAGTCGTGTCGTTGGCAATCATATCGCATCTTCTTTTTTATGAATAATTTTTTTTCCTTTTCTATAGTACAGATGGCTAGTTCTGCAGTGCTTTAATTTAGCTCATATCAATAATATTTTAGCGTACTTCTATGTGAAAAAAAACCCATACAGTACTGCAGCACTGTGATTTTATTGGATTTGGCAATTGTACAAAAATTCCTATAAAAGGAAATTATGTTACGCGCCAGTGATTGGCTCTATGTAATAAATATCGACCACAATTGAGGCCGTCTATATATAAATTGACATTTGATAAACACCAATAAATGTTACTATAAATAAAATGTGTATTCAAATTATTGTTGGTTGCCAAACGTCACGTGGTTAGAAAATGGCGAATTTCTGAAGAATCGGCTGGCAAAGATCTAATGTATATCAACAAATAGTCAGATTTATTCACCTATACACTCGTATTCAATAACACACCATTTCGATAAGGTAAATTAGATGTTGTCCGGTGTTGTACTGTTTTAAACTACTTGCACTTCCAGTTTTATAAAGCATAGCACACACGAATTTGCTGAATACACGATACAACGTCCCAGAAATCATAATATTATTGAATTTAAGAGACTCTAACCTAATATCAAAGGTTATCTAAATGAAATACAGGTGCATTCACAAGCAACACACCTTAAATTCATACAGTAGGTCACCTGGGTAAATGTTATGTCGGAGTACATAGTAAATATTTATGACCTATATAAAACCGTAATACAAAGAGTGTTTGAAGACCGAGTTTGACTCCGGAAATTACAATTTTAGGGATTTCTACTGTTCCCTTGAGCAGTTAAGGGGCAAAAATGGAGCCAAGGGAAGTTATGATTTATGAAAATTAAATTTTATTGTTATGTCACAGGAAGATGTGGTATGAGTGCCAATGAGACAACTCTCCATCCAAGTAACAATTTATAAAAGTAAACCATTATAGGTCAAGGTACAGTGTTCAACATGGAGCCTTGGCTCACACTGAACAGCAAGCTTAAAGGGCCCTAAAATTACTAGTGTAAAACAATTCAAACAGTAAAGCAAACAATATAATAATATTAATCTATATAATAACGAAAAACGCTTATGAACGACAGACGACAACAGACGACAACCATTGAACATCAGATTCCTTACTTAGGACAGGTGCAAACAATGGCAGTGGGATTAAACGTTTTAATGGTACAATTTGTACCAAACCTTCTCCCTTTTCCAAAAGTAAAACAGTAGTATAACATCACAACATAGTAAGACACACTGATTAATTGGAACGCTTCACTCAATAAAAAAATGAATTAATGAATGCTATAGTATAAATGCAGTAATTGCCATTCCAATTAGACAACATAATCCAGTTTTTAAATCATTACTTTCCCTTTCATAAACTGGACTGGTAATTTTTTGGTTATTTTTGGGCTTTTAAATTTAGGGAGTAACTTTTTTGATTTTTTGGCGGGCTAAGATGAAATATTTTCAGTCTAGCCTTTTTTTTAGCAGATTTTCTCATCACTTGGCGTCCGTTGTCCATCAGCGTCTGTAAAAAAAATTGTGTGGCGTGACCCGGCCAAACAACCAAGATGGCTGCCATGGCTAAAAATAGAACAAAGGGGTTCAATGTAGATTTTGGCTAATAACTCTGAAACCAAAGCATTTAAAGCAAATCTGACATGGAGGTTTAATTGTCTATCAAATCAACATCTATCCGCTCTGAAATTTTCAGACAAATCAAACAACTCGTTATTGGGTTGCTGCCCCGAAATAAGTAATTTGAAGGAAATTTTGCAGATTTTGGTTATTATCTTGAATATTATTATAGAAAGAGATAAACTGTAAACAGCAATAATGTTCAGCAAAGTATGATCTACAAATAAGTCAACATGACAAAAATTGTCAGTTGACCCCTTTAGGAGTTATTGCCCTTTATTGTCAATTTTTAACCATTTTTCAAAAATTTTAGTATTCCTTTACAAAAAACTTCTCCTCTGAAACTACTGGGCCAATTTAACCAAACTTGACCACAATCATCATTGTTGTCAATGATTTTTGGGTTTCTCTAAATGCATGATGCCATGTCTTTGGAGTGTCACAGATTCTTGGTTCCATATAAAGAATAAAGACTTTTCTTGACAGTTCACTTGAACACTGCCGTTAAATCCAGATGCAATACAAAACATGGGGCCATGAATGATTTTCACTGCTTTATAAATTTGCATGTTGTCTAAATCATAGTCATCATCACATGCTCTTTGAAGAGCAAGCTCTAACACCATCTGTGAAAACAAGTTAATTTTCTCTGCATTTTTTGTATTCCTGAAAATTTGGAAAATAAGCAAGCAGTCTATTCTTTAATCTTCTACTGTAAACTTTGTCTTCACTGTAAACACATTGATTCTTTATTTGCTCATTTTCCTTTTAAATGCCAGTTTACAAACCTTTTATTATATACCATTGTCCGTTCGTCTGTCTATCCGTCTGTCAGTCTGTCTGTCGTCAACATGTCAGATATTAACTCAAAAACACTGCTACCATATCATATCTATTGATGTGAGCTCACTTTCATTTTTTTATAATTTTTTGATTTTTAAATTTTTGAGTTGTGAGGTTTTATTCATCAAAATAAAGGAAATTTCCAATGCTTTAACAAATATATGAGAAACATCTTCGTCAGCATCAAAGACGGATGGTTTCCAGATAATGGCATTAGTATAAGTAAATAGAAATCAATAAAGGGCTTGCTTCCGGTTTGAATGGCTGACCACGGTTTTCCAGAGCTCCCGGAATAACACAACAATTTATAGTTATGTACAAGTGTGAAAGTCACTCCAACCTTTAAACAATTATCAAAACATTAATTAACATCTAGAAACTGTCAGATAATCTTTATACAGAAGTTTTATACTTTGCAATATGAGTAATCAAAACAGTGAAAATCCGGACAATGACAAGATGGCCGGCTCCTATGTCTCGGCACTGAAACAAAACAACAACAACTTTTCCAAAGATAATGCAGAACCAGATGCTGAATATTTCAACATCAAGCCTGTATTTATTCTTGAATCAGACATTTTCGGTAGCTCAAAACCCGATAAAAACAACTACCTAACACACACAGAACTGTTTAGATGTATTGACCTCACAATACCAGCTAGCCATCTAAACGGGCTTCAGAGGGTAATTGGAGGCGTCTGGCGCATCTACCCAGACAATGAGGAAGACAGGAATACACTTGTGGTTAATTCAATTACAGTAAGGAAAAAACGCATTGAAGTATACCCTAGAAACCCAAGATATGTACAAAAAGAGAGTCCAACTACTGTGAGAATAAGGATGAAAAATATACCACTGTCCGCCGATGATGGCCAATTGTTAAGATACCTGCAAAATTGGCACCTCAACATACTCAATTATCACAGAGAAAGATTAAGGATCGATGGGTTTATGACAAACTGTCAAACAGGTGACAGAATTTTTCATTGCGAACCCTTTCCACCCACAATTCCAAGAAACGTAAAAATTGGCAAGTACCGAGGCCTCATATTTTATAAAGGACAAATAAATGAGAACAACACAGACATTGAATGCTCCAAATGCTTGCAAAAAGGTCACAAAAAAACAAACTGTAGCAATGATTGGAAATGCAAGACATGTGGTGAAAACGGACATATCTCAAAGAACTGCATTTCTGAATTTGATAAAAACAGTCAAATTGCCTCAGAGGATTCAACAGAAGAGTCAGATGAAGGAAGTGAAAATGAATTGGAGAAAGATGAGGAGATTGTCACATCTCAATCGACTGAAAATCTCTCACATACTGATGATACTCCACAGAATAAAGAAACCAGTAATATTACCAAACTTACCAAAGATACCAGTAAAGTGGATGTACCAACACAAGACATATCTAAATCAGAGTCGGAGGCACCCATAGAACAGTCTCCTGAACAAAATCAAAAAAAAAAAAAGAAAAAGAAAAAAGTATCCAAATCCCAGGAAACAACTCACGGTCCGCTGGACAAATATCTTGAAACAACCCCGCAGCAAAAAACAGCAAAACGATCTGCAACAACACCAACCGACACTTTGCATGACCTAATATTGGCTCAACAAAACCAAGGACATCTGAAAACTCCTAACAATTACAAATTAAAACACAACCATGAATAATTGTAAATATTGTATTATATTTTTTACTTGTTTGTCTATTTTTCTTTTTATGCAAAAAAAAAATACAAAAAAAAATAAGTCAAAGTGTGATATAATTCTAGATTATATATACCTTGAAATAAGTAATAAAATAAATATTAATCATGTGAATGAAAATGTATATACAGTACATTCCGGTTATTTGCATAGCCTATTTGTCAGACGAAATTATGCAATAAAGCGGAGTATGCTTATATCCGAAATGACAAATTACGGAGTCAAATGACATCGATAGTGCAGATCAGCAAGAAGAAAGATGTACGGGGTGCGTCTAAACACTGCTAAGGAGTCCTTAGTGCACTAAGGACTTATAACATGCCACTAAGGACTAGATGGGGTGCTGTTACATGCAATTTCTTTTCATATTATGGTAGAGAATGATATTTAATGCATAAATTTCAATTTTTGTAGAAAAATAATCATAGATGAATAAGATATTCAACATTATTTAGACACGTATTTCTTTGATGTGCCGAAAATCAATGAACCGTTTGACACGTGTCATATTACATAACTGATTACACGGGAATCATGGTATTTGTTGTGTTTAATGGACAACATTGGTAAAAAAATGAATTGTTGTTGAAATACTATTAATGTGGGTTTTTTTCAGAATGAAGAAGTATTTTTTCTCAAGTGTATTGAAGGTTTTTTAATTTGATGTTCATATATTAATAAATGACAGAATACGGGCGACGACGGACATGCGTTCGAACAGGTATGGAGCCGAAACACATTATTTTGTTTCTTGTGGTGCACTTTTCAAAATTTATTTTCTTATATGGAGACGTTGAGCAATGTATTACTGGACAACACGTAATCAATAAGATAATAAACGTTTTACTACATGCAACCACCCTTGTGCGTTTGCTATGGTACTTTTTCAAAATTTCATCCTTTTTTTTAATTTACATATGAAGACGTTTGAGCAATCAGAGACGTATATATATGTCTCTGGAGCAATGTATTTGGGGACACAAAAAAATCCATCTGATAAAAAATATTTACTACATGTAACCAAACTTATTTAATGCAAGCTACAAGTAAACAGACGGATTTAGACAGAAATCATGTTTTTGAGCGTATGCTATGGTTCATTTTCAAATTTTATTATCATATGAAGAACACGTTTGAGCAATATATTTCTGGACAAAAACGAGTTCAATACGATAATAAATTTTTGCAACCAATATAAAAAATGATGTGGTAGGGTTGGTGATGAGACAACTATTCACAAGAGACAAAATGACACAGAAATTAATAACTTTAAGTTACCCATACGGCCTTCAACAGTGAGTAATTTTTACAAAGCACTCTCAACATTATATCTTTAACTTTAAATTAACAAATGCAGGAAATTATTCGTAAATATGTACTAAACACTGTGGAACATTTTGAAAAACATTTCTCTTTCATATATTAGAAATAAAACCTAATCTGACTAAAATTCGTTAAATGATTATTTTAAACTTCTTTTACTTTTAGAAGGAAAAAACAAATGTCAAACAATTTCAAATTAATAAGTACCGCCTTTGTAAACTGATATCAAACTGGTTGAAAACTAGTGGTTTTGATAAATCACAAGGACGCCACATGATTTTTTTATCAATTCAATCGTTTTTCGTACTAGTACGTAAAAAGCAGCAATAGAAAGTGGACAAATAAAAATCATGATTTATAGTTTTTTTCTCGGAATTTACTCATGTTTTAGTGAAGCCACTCGTAACGTATCTTTGTCGGAATTATAATAAAAACAAAAAAGTTATAAATATATATATTCATTTGGTCTTCATGTCTCTTATATAAACATTTTACCAAGCTGACCATACTCTTACTTATTAGTTGGCGCACATCAACATTAAAACCTATGTCAAATAACTATGTCGGGAAATAAATGAAACGAAAGCAAAATTATTTGTCCTTTTAATCATTTAATCTTTTAAATAAGAACAACACATTTTATTATGATAATCAAGTATTAATCTTTTCGATACAATTGTCAATTTCTTAAATTAAAGAATATATGATTGTTTAATCAGTTGTTATATTATTTGGCACGTGTCAATCGGTTCATTGATTTTCGGTATATCAAAGAAAAATGGGCACGTGCCTAGAAAATGTTAAATATCTTTTTTATTTATGATTATTTTTCTATAAAATTTGAAATTTATGCATTAAATATCAATCTTTAACAGAATATGCAAAAATAACACGTATAACAGTAGTCCTTCTAGTCCTTAGTGGCATTGTATAGTCCTTAGTGCACTAAGGAGTCCTTAGCAGTGTTTAGACGTACCGAGATGTACGTCCATAGTCCACTTACAACATAATGAATGCTTATTTATTCTAATAAAAGTTATTTGTCTACTGTCATACATTTTATTTCATTGTGTATTCTTTCAATAAATTTTATAAACACATTTTGTTTTTGTTTATTTATGTACCGACTTTTCCTTTACCTGAGATACAATAATAAAATTGTTCTAAAAATAGATTTGTTTCTATGACCCGGATGTACAAATTAAATTGTTACGCTTTGTTTAAAACAAACTGTTTAACAATACTACACAGTTGTAAACAATAATTGTGTAATGAACTGCCTTTGATATTCAGTATTTACCAATTACACAGTGATGTGACTCTGTTACTTTAACACCGCTAGTTTCGTTTATGCAAAGCAGTTAACAGGTGATGGGGCCATGCACGGGTTATTTGCTGGACACGAGTGTTGAAAGTGAGAAAATATAATAATCAGAAGTTAATTTTCTTTTACAAAAATATTAAAAAGGAAAGATTGATGTATAAAATTGTTCACCATATATAAATGCCCTGTAATATTTAACATAAATGTAGATCACCCAAGCTGAATTACGAAATTACACATTGGATAATGATCGATAATTAGCAGGCGTTAATGTTTTGAAAATTCACCCACAATATAATCTATGAACAATGTTTGAAATCCAATCAATAATTAACACCTTTTGAGATAGAAGATCATAGAATGGTTGTGTTTTTACAACAATCAGCTGATTGACATTTTTATGACCTCGAGGCTTAAAATAGAATATGGGAAACTTTACCTGTGTACACATCGAGGCCTTTTCTATAATCATATAAACACGAAAGATACTGTTTTAAAACTTTATTTGAATAACACACAAGTAAATGTGAAATAATAATGAAAATTATGATGCATTCAAGAAAAATATACTTACCAAATTGCCGTTTCCGGTCAAAAATCTCGTCAGTTTTAACTGAGCATATCTAGCTGGCGATTATTTTCTATGCAATAAACCGAAATGCCACTTGTAAGGCTATGCATATAACCGGACAATTTAACATTAGGTGAATGGGACATGGTTTTGTGCAGGAGAAAAGTATGCAATTAACCGAATTATGCTATTAAGCGGTATGCAATTAAGTGGAATCGACTGTATATGTAATGAACTGTGTATAATATTGTTTATTATGGAAAAGAACGATTTTCAAATAACCCCATTCCTCAAACCAATGAATAAATGTTTCTGCTCTCAATATGCGATCCAACAAACAAGAGATGAGAAATCAATAAAATTTTAACACAATGTTTATAAGCACAAAAGGAAGGTTGGGATTATTTTGGGGGTTATGGTTATATCGGTTTAGTAATTAGAGGCCCAAAGCGGCCCAAAGCGGCCCAAAACATACATTTATCTAGTTTCAGGATAATAAGTTGTGTTTAAGTATTTTAATAACTTTGAAATTGTACCACAATGTTCATATCATTAAGTAGAAAGTTAGGGATTTATTTTAAGGGTTATAGGGCAAACAATCTAGGAATTAAGGGCAAATGATACAGTTACAGTAGAGGTAATGAAGTTGCTAACGTAAATTTTTATTTTCGTGATGTCAAACAATGACTTTTTGGGAAACTATTCAGTTGTTGACTGATTTTTATCATTCAAACTTATTTAAATTGAAAACAATTTCATGGACCCCTATGTTTTAAAATGCCATTTGGTTTGATTACGTAAGAAGAACATGTGTGCCAATTTTTAGGAAAACATAGATAGTGCAATTTTTTTCTAATTTTATTAAATATAGAGCCAAAAATTATGTTTTTTTTTACATTCATGAACATTTGATAAATATGACATGTATGACACAATGTATGAGTTGTTTGTGAATAAAAAATGTATAAGTTTTTATGATACTCATAAAAAACAGAAATTACAAATTATTTAACAAAAAACAATTTGTGTTTATCTTTTAAAAACAAAAAAGTCTTTCTTTCGAAGCTAAGTCTCACGCATGTTCATGCTTTTTTTGTGGCAGTATCCTTGGATCTATTGTTTTCCTCTTTGATCTTTTCAATTTTGACCAAATCTCACGCATCTTTGCTTAATGAAAAGTTGGCAGAACTGCTATACATACATGTATCAATGAAAACTATGGCAATCGTATCCCTCAGAGCATTCTGCTCTTTGATTTTATTAGGGGATATATATTCAACAGCATAGTGTATTTCTCAAAATTACAAAAAAAAAAAAAATTAATTTCATTAGACCACCTTCATTTTGTGTCAGAAACCTTTGCTGTGTCAACTATTTAATCACTATCCAAATTCAGAGCTGTATGCAGTTTGAATGTTGTGTCCATACTTGTCCCAATTGTTTAGGGTTTGACCTCTGCGGTCCTATAAATCTGCACCCTGGTTAAATTTAAGATTATAAGTTTCGCAGTTATGGAGTTTTTTTTCATTAAAAAAAGGGTGATTTTCTAGTTTTCGAATAATAATAAACTCAAAAACACTTTCAGCAGTTCTCATTAAACTTTGATATTTTTTTATATATATTGAACAGACATATCATGTTATTGAGGGTTTTTTGCGAAAAAAATACAAGTCGAGGGACTTAAATTTCCCGAGCCACTAGGCAAGGGAAATTTTGTCCCAAGACTTGTATTTTTTGCAAATACCCTTCCATAACATGATATACCTGTTTAATTACACCGAATAAATTTTAATTTAAACTCTCTGTACTAGGAAAAGAAAATATTTATTTGAGGACAAGTTCTATCAAAAAATATACCGTGGGAACTATACATGTACTTATACGCGTTTGCGCTGTCTTTATGTAACGTCATATTTGAAAAAATTGTCAGGAATATGCTCGCGAGGGTAAAAAAGGAATATCCAAAATGGCAAATACCATGGTATTTGAGGCATATTCACCGGCAGTGGTGAAAAACAGTCAGATTCGTTCGAAATGAGGAAAAAATGTTAGAATATGCGAAAAATACACTGGCTATCAGCCAATCAAAAGCTGGCATTCTTATGTAAGGTGTAATTATGATGTAAAGTCCCTTTCAGTTTTTATAAATTTTAGATTTTATTCTTCTGAGGTATTGGATTTTATTCTCAAAAAAGGGGGGATTTTTTAGTTTTTGGACAGTACCTTTAAAGTGCTTTGAGCATTAGACTTTGGTGACTGATTTATATCAATTAAGATAACCTTCCTTTAGCTTTTCACAAATTTCTGATAAGACATTGAAAAGTTATTGAACTTTATTCTTAAAATATGCTACAACATATCATGAGCTCATGGCACAGCTGTTTATTGTAAAATCTGACATCTTAAATACTGGTGCTAAATCTTCTTTCGGTTCTAAAACCTCTAATTTAAGTGGTCAATTCAGCTAATTGGATTCCTAGACTAATTCTTGTGTCTCTTTGCTTTTCAGACTCATCCTCACTTTAAACTCTTGTTGCCTTTCGGTTTAGATTAGCAACATATATTATATTATTAATTAATATAAGAAGAACATGGTATACATGTAGGGACACTCCCTGTACACCCCCTCTAAGTTAAAGATTTGTGTTTTGATTAAATATACTTCACATTTTCAGAGTTCGCAAAATCTTTTTTTCCCTGGTGGTCCTTTAAGAAATTTTGTAGGTCCTCACTATTAATTCTATTGAAAAATAATAAATTTTAGTCAGTCCTATGCCAAATTTTGGTTGTAAAATATTGAGGACCACCACTCTGCGTTTTGCTATTCCTTTACTTTGTTTATATGTTTATCTACATATATTATTTCTAATATATAAAAGAAAATCAAAAATAAATTAAGGATTTGTCTTTTCAAACAGGTCACAAATGATGGATTTCCACTAAACTTCAGGGAAGTGGTAATTTGTTATTTGCATATATATATATATATTTATTTCAATTGTTGATGTTTCTAAACTTCTATAAACTTGTATGATGTATACGTATAGGAATCAATTGACATATAGGTTAAACAAAGTCACTTGCTCCTAAAATATATAGTTTGTAATCAGCAAGTTTAAATTTAATCCTCATCTAACATGTCTAAGCAACTTGACTTTAGTCGGCAGGTTTAAAATTCTCATCTAAGCAACTTAACATTAAAAGTCTGTTTGAGTGTCCATAGCCAGTGGTTCTGATCATTTATACATTGTACCATTGTAGGATGTTTTGGGGTTTCTTTTATCAACAAGGGTTACCCAAATTTATGCATTAGTGCTGATATCCTGTCATTTATACAGACATTGATAAAAAAGATTTATTCATGTAGAATACATATTAAACTTTAACCAAGAAATACAATCTGACATTAAACTTGAAGTGATTTTCCAACAAGACTAATTATTCCACCGGGTCTCATCTTTGTTGTCATCTTCCTTCCATGAAATACTGTTGCTAAGAAGTTTTATGGAGGAGACATGCACTCTACTAAATGTCATTTTACATGTTTTTATTATTAGAACCTAAGACCAGATGTTTTAAGGTTGATTATTTGCTGGAAGATCTTAAAATGAAATGGCTGATTGATTAGATGTTTATGGAATTATAATGGTACATTTTGAGCTATATTTAGAAATTTAATAAGAAAATCGATTTCCTGACATTCCCGTAGGACATCAGCTTCAAATAATTGATTTAATCAAACAAAATGGCATACTGTATATAGAGAGAAATTACTTAATGACAAATATTTTGTGTTCTTTAATAAAGAATTCTGGTTGTGGGCTGTGTATCACATTCCAATTTGGGATGAGTAGTGTAAGCCCACAAATTGTTGTGTTGGGGGATGAGTAGTGTAAGCCCACAAATTGTTGCGTTGGTATAAGTGACAGGAAAAAAAACACGGATTGGGGATTGCTTTATTTTATAATGGTTGATGTCCTAGCCTTTACTTGTATTCTGCCATCATACTATTAATAATCTTTACAGGTACATTTTATAGACATTCCTAAATATGGAGGCAAACAAAACATTTTTTTCTGTATCACACATTTTCAATGTGATCTAAAGTTTAGAATAATAGTCTAATTTGCATTTTCAACTTTTCTTGCTGACTGGTATAAAAATAATGGTTACTATGCCATATTTATTTTACGAGACACAAAATGAATTTCAAAACAAAATGAATTTCATTACCAGATATCCATTTATAATATCTGTCATTTCTTCCTGCAATTATAATGAACTAGTTACAAATGTATTCTAATATGACACTGATGCTTCTTTTGCTTTGTGAATAAACCCATGCTCTTAATCCAATAAAAATTGTTTGTAGATGGGTATATTGACTTCTGCAGAATACTGAATTTTATCAAATTGTCATGCATTTATTATATTTCATTAATTCAAAACACTTCCAAACTCTTAAATGATGCACAAGTTATTACTTATTCATTTATTATGATTGTATGTGTTGCATTTGGAAATTGACATATTTGACCTAGATACAGCAAACGTTTGTGCTCCCCCTCTGAAAAATCCCATTGCCAGTCGTTTGCTGTGAAAGGGAGGTTCATTGAAGAGTGTACACTAACACGCTACACTTATAACAATCGGACATAAAAATTACCCTAATTGTCCTAATCAGAATCGAAATAATTGATTTAAAGCTACTAGTTTAGTTTAGTTTTAACATGGGAAGGCATTACTTTCATGTTATTTTAGCCCTCACTAATGCTTGGGCAAAAATAATCATGAATATAATGCCTACCCCTATTAAAACTACAAACAAACATGCAAGTAAAAACATATATTAATGTGCCTTATGTTTGTGTTGCAGGGGAAATAGAAATACTGGGTGTCTGTCCAAGTGTCTTTGTCCAGTCTTGTAAGCACTCTCACATGTGCATATCTGCCAATTTTTCAATAAATCTTATATTGCACATGTATTGTGCAATTCATTTGTAAGATCTTTGACCACTTTTATTTTGTGTCAGAAACCATATTATGTCAAAAATTTTACCACAATCCAAATTCAGACATTATCAAATTTGAATATTGTGTCCAAATTGCCTCAACTGTTCAGGGTTCAATATCTGTGGTGTATCAGACTGTGCTTAGCAAAGCATTTTATCCAAGCCTATAGCCATTGTATAATTAATTGTTTTGTTTAAAATTGTGGACAAAACTGCTCTTTCAAAATTTCCGTTTGAGAGCCACCATGGGGGAAGTCACCACAAATAGTGACAGTTGGCAGGTATGCATGTACATTTCTTGCCATACATTTATTTAATTTATATCGTAGGTTTATATTTGGACAAATTCGAAAAATCAGTACCTCCATCTTTAAAATCTACAAACTTATGGTTAATAATATATCATGAGAGCTGCTTAAATCTATACTTAGTAGCTGCATCAGGTAATAGATATAAAAACATTTTGTTGGTAATAGAGAATGTAGCAAAACAAAAAAATCAGCTTACTCTCATTCTTTTCCAACATAAATTTTTAAATTAACACATAGGTTTAAATAGTGGTGCTTGTTAGCATTTTGCTTCAAGTTCCTTACTATGTCTTACCAATACTTATAAATTTTGAAAAAATTAAGAATATCTCTGAAACCTTTTTGATAAACCTTAAAATGAATATATACATGATTTATATATGCATGTATATGTGGTAGACAAAACCTGCACATAATAGAAACAAAATTAACAGGTGGCTCATTATGGGTCAAGATAGCTGTAAACTGGATCTCTAAAAGAATTTTATGTTTATACCTGTCATTCTATTTTAATGACTTTATTTCAGCCTAATTCAATTAATGAATACAAAGGTTAATTTCAGAATTCCAATTTTACATACAATCTATTAATGACGGAGTAGATAGATTGTATTGTTGCATACACTAATAAATAAGGCTGCCTTTAATGTTTCAAGTAAATGTTTCAAATCAGGTCATCACTTTAGCTGGTATTTGGTTTCTAAACTTGGACTTAAAAAATCAATATGCTTAAACAGAATTTACCATAAATATCATGGTATAGCACAGCGGAGATTTATTAGATGTTACTAAAAATAAACAATCTTCTATACTTTTAATTGCAGATGAACATTTGATTGGCTATCTTCACAGTCCTGTTATGTAAAGTATTGCCTGTCTACCAGTGACATTAAGAAAGCGTATTATACCATTTTTTTTGGATAGAAGTCTATGGTACCAAAAAGGTTTGGATGATAGATCCGTCATTATGTCGGCTAATAATTACCCATGTAAGTAAATGCTCAAGTAGTATGTATTTAACTGAAAAGATTCTTATTTAAACTATGTTATTTCTACAAGTAATGATAGAAAGTTAATTATTGGTTGATGCAGATAATGTCTTCACTCTTCTTCTCAAGTTAATTAACTGTAATAATTATGTTTCAGACAATTGGGTCTGATAAGAAAAAAAATATCACAATTAGAATTTCTCAATAGCATAGCTCAACTGACCAAAAGTGTAATATTTTGCATAACCTGTCATTTGACAAGTTAGATGATGTTTTTGCATCCCACGGTGTTCAGTAGCTTCAAAGGCAAGTTAGTCAGGTTCACAAATGTACCTCTGCAACAAGTGTAAGCCATTTTATATGTTGTTCAGTGTAATTGAGTGACTGAACGAAAAAGAATAAGACATCTTAATATTGGTTGCCAAATTATTTTTTTTTTGGCGGGGATTTGCCTAGGAAGTGACCATATATTACAAATGTATTACTCAGATTGAATTGAATATTTGATACTGACTCATAAGTCAAGATATTACATTGGAATTTTTTTCCATATTTGAATGGAATGGCTCTCTATAGACAATTGAAACAAGGACTGTTTTCTTAAAATGATGTCACTTTTGATTTTGAGTTGTTTCTATTCTACTCATTCCACTCATCCTCACTCAAGTAGCCTCACCTATAAAAGCCTACTCTGACTTTAGAAATTTACAATGTTTTACCAGCAGAAAATTGTCAGCTAAATAGCATTAATAAGTTCTACTCTGAAAATATCATTATAGCATGTCAGAAAACGTTGATGTTTTAAACATAAATTATCACAATACTGGTACATGTATTGCAAAAAATAAAGCTTACATTTTATATAAAAAAAATCAGATTAAGAATAGTAAACTGGGGAAAATATTATCAGTAGTAACAAAATATGAAAAATAACAAAAATTTCAAAGAAAGCTTTCCATACATGTAGATATCCATAAATATATAATGGTAGGTAAATTGTTAAAGGGATAGTAGCTACGATTTTGACAAAATTATGAACAAGTTTTTAAGCCGCAAATATCAAAGATATGTACTAAAAATAAGCAATAAGATCGCTAGAATGTTTTCATAAACTGCAGAAGTGTTAATAATAGATAATTCATATCGGGTTGTGTGCTATTCATCTCATTAATTATGCATCGGATTTACTTCCCGAACTTTGCCAACACAGCGAGTGAGCTAACCAAGATATAAATAGATATGAACACATGCTTTTTGTTTTCTTACGTATTTGATAATAACTTTATATTAAACGTACATATTTGACGCCATTTATCAAATTATGTAAATAAAAGATATAACAAAA